>NW_024424786.1:22319483-22344388 GCF_017311325.1 Ursus maritimus
CTCTTTCTGAAGGGGTAATTGCAACACGTTGAGTTATGAAGGGAATCTGGGTTCTCCAAAGCCATAGCAGATCAACATACTTGACAAGTAGTTTCTAAAACTACCTTTTGTTCAGTGTAACTTGACATAATTCAGTTAAGCTTCACGTATTTTCCTTCTCACTGCATAAAAGTGAAATTCAGTGTTGCTTTGTAACATCCTGCTATCATGGTAATAATTTTTTGGATTACTTAGAAAAATCTTCCACTAAGCACCGTGCTGATGCCTCATTGTTTTTGTAACAGTATTTACTCTGAAGCTGACTGAAGGAATGTAGATAAGCACAGTAGCACGGCTCATGGAAGATCTGTGATAGTGTGGGATGGTGTAGGGCACGATACAGAGCTGTGCACAATAGTGTCTGTGTCTTATGCACTTATAATCAGACATCCCTGTGAAAGAAACCTAATGTTATAGGACAGAGCCTGTAAGGCTGTATGAGAGGGACACGTTGAATGATTCACCTTGAATGATATCCCCACTATGGCACATAATATATAGTAAATATATATGCATTCAATGAATGAATAAATGAATGGTACAGCAGACAAATAAAAGAGATTGCATGGCATAAAAGAAGAATTATAGGCTTTAGAGCAAAGGGGAGAATTCTGGCTTCACTTCTTTATTGTGTGATTTGGGGCTAGCCTCTGATTCTGTTTTCTCATATGTAAAATGGTTCTAATAAGCTTTTCCTTCTTTGCTTGTGATGAATTAATGAGGAATTGCTTGAAAAGAATCTAGGATAAGTAAACGTGTATGTGTGTACATGTAAACGTATGTATTTCCTTCTTTGCTCTAAAAAGGATTTGAAGTAACAGGCAGAAACATCCAAGTTACTAGGACTGCTTATAAAAGTAGAGGAGAAAATATTAGTAAAGGGAAATTAAAGATGGAGGAAAACTCAATATAATCAAGGCTGAATGTACATAAATTGCAGGGCATATATGTTTCTATACTATCTAGAAAAGAGCCACAAATTTGACTCTGAGCTTTCTAGTAAATAAAAAAAAGAAGTTAATATGATAACATACATGATTTACATTGTTTGTCAACAACAACAACAACAACAACAACAACAACAGCACCTTTTCAGAAGACTGGTCCTGAGAGAAAAGAAAGGTTTGCTGTGAACTACATTCTCCATAAACAGACCTCACTGGGCTATTTCTTTTAGTGGATGTCATTATCCAGTACAAATTATGCCTTAAAATGGGAAGGAGGACATGAAAACCTGCAATCTTAAACACTGATTTCTGATGGTATTACTTAACTACTAGAAGAAATGTAATCAGAAGGGGGAATGAAGCATGAGAGACTATGGACTCTGAGAAACAAACTGAGGGCCTCAGAGGGGAGAGGTTTGGGGAATGGGATAGACTGGTGATGGGTAGAAGAAGAGCACGTATTGCATGGTGCACTGGGTGTTATACGCAACTAATGAATCATCGAACTTTACATCAAAAACCAGGGATGTACTGTATGGTGACTAACATAATATAATAAAAAAACATTAAAAAAAAGAAGAAATGTAAATTATCCACTGTTATTTCAAATCAAAAATAAAAGAAGTGGCCAAATGGATAGTCAGTCAGAAAAGCTTGGCTGCAGAATTTATAAATAGGGATATTTTAGAATCAGATTTTCAGAGAAAAGAAAAAGCTTGCTTACTTGATTATAATTATCATGATTATGATTTAAAGTTATTTTTAATAATTCATTTTTTGGTATTTTTGTCATATACTTTGCTTCTACATAAATTATAAACTTCACAAAATGTTGGTTTTATCATTGCTTTAAACAGTCAGTAATCTTTCATATTTCCTTATATTTCCCTTTTCATTGTTGTTCATTCTTTGTTAGTTCTCCATGCTTTCATCTGGAATCATTTCCCTTTAGATCAAGGAAATTCTTTTATTTTTTTTACAGTAAAAGTCTGCTCCAATGAATTCTTTCATAACTATCTGAGAATATCTTCCTTTTGCTTTCATTTTTAAGGGATATTTTTACCAAGAATAGAATTCTAGTGTTGGCAGTTTTTCTTTTAGCACTTTAAAAAAGCCACTACAATTTCCTGTGGCAAACATAGTTTCTGTTGAGAAATCAGCTGTCATTTTCCTTGTTGTTTCCCTGAAAAAAAAAAAAAAAAAAAAAACTTGCTCCCCTCTGGATACCATTTAGTCTCCGAACAGTTCTATGAAGTTGGGAGTCACTTCATTTATAAAAGAATGGAGTTGAGTTAAGTGCTTTTATGATTTTTCTTTCTTTTTTCCTTTTGTTTCTTTTGGTTTCTAACCGTTAGACTTATGTGCCTAGGTATAATTTTTCCTTGTATTTATCTTGCTTCGGATTCACTGAGATGCTTCATTGGTGAGTTAATATCTAGATCCGTTAACTCCAAGGTCCAACTGATGAGTCCAGAGAGTGTGATGTCTCCTGAACTTTGGCTGCGGTCAGATCATTGTCCACTTGTGCCTGAAACTATTCAGTGACATCTTTTTAAGTTCTAACTTTGTGTATCTCTAAAGAGGAAATACCTATTGATTCTATTACCTTTCTCTTATTCTCAGCCAGCCATTATCTGCTTCTTACACTTGGGTGAACCTGAATACACAAGCAGAGTCAGATTTAATAGAAAACCTTTTAGTGACCATTCCTCAGCCAGTTCCCATGGGAACAAAAGCCAGTCCAATAATAGGTTACTTTTTTTGACTTACCTATTTTTTTTTTCCATTTTTTCCAAAGACTATAGCTGCTGGGGTTTGGTGGATCAGTCAAATACCAGATACCAGTTAACAACAAAAGAAACATTAGTTAAATATTACAAACTTGAATATGAAGTGGATTGGACTATCTATACAAACTCTACAAGTTATACAATATGGTGCTGGATTAAAACATTCCATGAAATCTTCGGTAATTTTAAGACACTGCCTACAGAATTATGGCTTGCTTTACATAGAGGTTTGATGATAAATCCCTGTTTTATAAACTAATTCTTGAATGTTTTCCTCATACATTGGCCAAAAAAGGATAATTTGACAATGGAGTCTCTGTCAAAGATTTGGAAATGTATTTTCCATTCACTTGCAATTTCTCGAATGCTGTAATCTAGCCATATTTACAGGGGATTCATACTGCCACATTGTTAATTCCTTCATGGAGGGCATATAGTTCTTAAGCCAGAATCACTATCTTTTGGAATGCTGTGTGGTATAAAGAGCACTGAACTTCAAGTAGAGAAATCTGAGTTCTGGATACCATTTAGTATCTGAACAGTTGGATGAAATGGGGTAAGTCACTTCATTTGTAAAAGGATGGAGTTGAGTTAAATGCTTTTAGGTCCCTTCGAGCCCGAATATTTCTAATCATAGGACTCTGTGTTTAAAGCAGGCAAATGTTGCGCCCCATCCGTTTTCAAGAAATGTTCAGAAATTTTACTTTGGTCATTGATGTATAGGTGCTATTGTGAAAAAACTTACAAGCATTGAAATCTTCATGCTGGCTTTTTTTCAGGAGGAAATTAAGTAATATTCTTTTCTGTGCTTTGTAAGTTCAGAAGTAATTAGAGATGAGCTAATTATAGAAGAATAGGGATAAATTAGGAAGGGTATTTGAGTGTCATGGAAATTTTAGGAGGAAATAACTTTAAGAAGGGAGTGATAAACTGCCAAATGCTGTAGAGAGAGGCATTAGATGAAGAGAAAGCAGAAAGCACCATTAGTGACTGTTGAGAGGACAAGGTCAATGTTGGAGTAGAGGCCAGTTTTCAAGGGATAAATAAGGGAGTGGATGATGAATGGGAAGTGGAGTTTGTATTCTTCCTTTGAGAAACCTAGAGTCATAAAAAGAGAGACTGTTATCCTGAGGAAAACACTGTTGAAAAAAACAATGCTTTATGATTAGAGAAAGTTAATTAAATTTGCACATGTGATCGCTGTTACTTTTTCCTGTGCTGTATAATTTTCTTTTGCAGAATTACCTCTCTTTTAGCCTCTGTCCATGTCGTGTGGCCGTAGATAATTCCCTCTTCTCTCTCCCCTTGTACTCCAAGATCTCCATGTGACTCAGACCTAGTCAATAAGAGCATTCTATCTTTTGGCCAAAGAAATCTGTTCAGGGACAAGCACATGACTCCATCCAGGAGATTAAGAGCTCTCCCTGAGACTTTTCCTGCAGTCAGTAGGAAAAAGGCATTCCCGCCTCCCATTGATTGTACGAAGGACAATGAGAATGTTTGAAGGTGAAAGACCCAGAAGTAAAGAATACAAACACACACGTATAGAGGACAGAGAGAGAGAGAGGAGGGCTGGGAAGAGAAAGAGACAGAGAGAGAGGCAGAGAGAGGAATGACAGACTAAGATTGTAAAGACTCTTCAAGCTTTTGGATCTAACTCTTAAGTGTTAAGTCTGAATTTTACCAACAGTAATAAAAAGGTATGTGAAGGAAAAATCCAGAGCGAATAATAAAAGACTGGAAGTCTGGCAAGAGAGGGGTCTACTGATGAAATCTAGTCTCAGAGGAAGCTCTAGGAGATGAAGTGGAGAGATTTGCCTGAGATATTCCTCAGATGCTGAAGAAAGGGGAAAAGAATAACACTAGAGATACAAAGAAATGTTGATATGGGGAGAAGCAGAGTTGAGGAAATTGGTATTAAATGGCTAAGATCACTTTATACAATAGGAAAAAAGTTACCCAAATGTGTCATTTGACACTTAACTTGTTACATTGATCTTTTTCATAAACTCTTATGAGAAATTGCTTTCAAAGAGCTGTTATGTTACTGATTGAGTTCTATAAGTGATTGACTATAAATAGCATAGGGAGATAGGAAAGACAGAAAATACGGGTAACCCTTGAAATGCATCACATACACACACACACACACACACACACACACACACACACCCCATGGACACAGGTGCACTGCTTGCTGCAGCATTGTTATTTGTGAATGTAGCTGTGAATAAGCCAAAGCACTAGAAGTGGATCTCTGTCTTGGTGTCCTTAACCAGCCAACCCATGATGTACTTTGTAAATATGGTCCTGTTTGCTCTCTGTGGTTTTCCTCTTCCTGCCCTTTCCCTGTATTCCTTCCTTGTGAGTATTTATAATGTGCTAGCTACAGGGATTACAATTTTGAGTAAGATAGATATAGTCTCTGCCATCACAGTGGTGAAAAAATGATGAAAGGATTAAGAAGGGACCAAATATTTCACGAGCCTGGAGTGTTGTATCTATTTTACCAACTGCAGAAGTTTTTATAAGAACATTATTTATTGATAAGTTGTCAAAACAGAATCAACCGTGCTTATTTTTACTGAAATTGGAAAGTTGATTATGTCCAACAAACTTGACAATTTATGTGGACGAACCTTTGGAGAGAAGTCAGTTTTTAAAAGATAGTATGCTCAGCTAGGCTGCATCTGGTTTTATTTAATTGAATATCAATAAATATATTTTAGCAAATGCCATTTCTTTTGCTACCTTCGCTCCACTTGATTAGTGTTTATTAAGCAAAAGCCTTATTATAGTTATCGCTGTTGTTGTTATTATTATTATCTTGTGACAGGTAAAGGGAATTAAATTATTTGCAGTGATTTCTTTATCTTCCTGAAAGGTTCTGGCACAGAGGAGCTATTTACTGTGTGAGGGGACTTGGAAGGACATTGGTCCCTGTAGAAGTTATGCAAACTAATGTACTGTACTACGAACTAGCCATGGGAATATAATGGAGAATGTAGAAGGAAAATACTTTCTGTCCATTGCCCCAGTCATGTTGAATCCACTGCTCCCTGTAGAGGTTAAATTTCAATGGTGGCTTGCATGACAGTTTATATACAAGCACTGCCCAATATATTTAATATAACCTGTGCTTGTGTAATGTCTGAAACTGGTACATTCAGAACTTTGGTTCAGTTTAAGGAAAGCCCTTCTGTCTCTTGATAATCCCTGAATCCCAATGATTGATTGGCTTTATCATTTATTTCCTCCCTGGGTGATTTTTCAAGTCACAGTCATAACTCATGGCCTTTATCTCTTACCTCCACTTGCTTATCATTAATTTCATTTGTTCTAGTTTTAGTAGTTGAAGAAAACACAGTTGGCATGGAGTTTACCTTCTCCCTCCCTGCCATTTTATTTATATTTCTGTCTTAAAAGACAGGGATAGGAAAAAAGAAAAGAACTGGATAAACTATTTTATAAATCATATCAAATCTCTTTGTAAATTCAACAACTGATGCCCATACTCCTGGGCTAATGCCCTTCTCCAAATAGTCACTGACTCTATTCTGTCAATAGAAAACCAACATTGCTCAATAGAAAGTACACTTGAATTGGGGAAAAGAAAGTTGGCTTTGGTTTCACCTGTTATAGTTATAATATGCATAGCTTTGAGCTTTCATTTAACCTCTCTGAGCCTTGTAATTTTATAAAACAGGAACAATAATATGAACATGTCCATACAGATCATCTTTAGAATCAAATGAGATAGATTCTGTGAAAGGGTTTGCAGTTTTTGTACAGTACTGTAAAAATGAAAATCATGACTACAAAGGTAAATTCCCATACTGTTGGTTTTGCGTAGTTGTCATTTTAGATCTCAAGGGAAACATCCCTAGAGTGGTATTTCTCAGTATGGGAATAAGTAAGCATCAGTATTATATTAGAAAGAAGAGTTCTAACCAAGTGCAGCCCATCATCCTGTCTATTAATGAAATGATTATTTTAAGAGTTATGGTGATTTCATGCATTGTACACATTCATATTATAGGTCCATTATTAACCACAGGAAGTACTAAAATTCAAATAGATGCAGAGTGAACTACTCAGAAGAACACATGGTTTTATAAACCTTTTTATTTTTTCTTTTCTCAATCAGAAAACTGGTATTTTTCAATAGAGAAAAGTTCTGACTCCATGTTTATCTGACAGTTTTTTAAAAATTTCTTTTCCCAGCTAATTTAGTTACAAATCTCTGTCATAACTTGAATTATTTAGTCAAGAGTGTTTTATGACCCTTTTGATAGTAATTTTTTTTAAAAAAAAACTTTATTTACTTACACTTTTTTTTTTTTTTAAGTAAGCTCTGTGCCGAACATGGGGCTTGAACTCAAAACCCCAAGATCAAGATTCACGTGCTCCACTGACTGAGCCAGTCAGGCGCCCTGACTCTTTGATAGTAATTTAATTTTTACTTTCTGGTGTGTAAAACTTAAATGACCTAAGATTTTCAAAAACAGAATCTTGAATATAAATTGTATGAGTATTGAAAAATAAAAAAATAGAGACTCTTAAAATCTTGGGTTGAAATAATGGTGAGTCTGAAAGAACAGAAGTTGTAAGAAAGTTAACATCAGAATAGTCTTCTACAGCTGCTCCAGAGGGAAGTGACTTGGTGACAGATAAGCTTGAAAGACAATATAATCTATCTCTGTGGGGTTCCATTGGGCATTACATGGCCTCAAAACTCTCAAGTTCCCTTGAGATGACTAGACTCTAGTTTTGTTCTATGTTACCATAGTCCTCTAAAGTAGAAGTAGATGGGATTGAATGAGGAATGGAGAGGTAAAAACCTTGCACCTAATAAAAATGCATTGAAATTCCACTTTCAGGATGTAACCCTAACAGTTTTATGCTTTTATAACATGACTATGTTCTTATGTACAAATGGACAAAAAGCTTATGTGGTGGGCTTCACTTTAAGAAATTTTACCAAAAAAGCTAGATTTAAAAAGGCTAATTATATTAAATATTGACAATGAAGTAAAACACATGGCACTTTCATATGCTGTTGGTGAGAGTGTAATTTGCTATAACCACTTTCAAAACTCTTTGCCAGTAACTAAACAAATTTAACATTTATAGCTTCTATAACCAAGCATTTCCTCTTCTAGGATATACCTAACAAATGCTTATGTATGTGCACCAAAAGATATGTATAAGAATATTCATATTAACATTGTTATTAATAGCACCAAACTAGAGACCCAAATATCTGTTAACGGAAGAATGGATACATAAATTATAATATATTCATCTAATGACATATAATGTATAGTAAGGTATAGTGATGTATGATAATGATGTATAATGTAGTTACATGCATAAAAATTATTTTTATTATTTTCCATTTATATTTCAAAAGCAGACAGAGCTACTTTTCTGTAGTGATCAAAGTCAGAAAGTGATTATTTTGGAGAAGAGGAGAAGGGTTAGTGTTAGGGATGAGCCATAGGGAGCTTCTGGGGTCCTGGTAGTATTTTATCTTTTGTTCTATGTGGCAGTCACACAGCATGCTAACTTTGTGATAATTCATTGAACTTTACAGTTATGAGTTGGCCACATTTCTTTTTTTTTAAATATTTTTTTATTATATTATGCTAGTCACCATACAGTACATCCCTGGTATTTGATGTAAAGTTCGATGATTCATTAGTTGCATATAACACCCAGTGCACCATGCAATACGTGCCCTCCTTACCACCCATCACCAGCCTATTCCATTCCTTCACCCCCCTCCCCTCTGAAGCCCTCAGTTTGTTTCTCAGAGTCCATAGTCTCTCATGCTTCATTCCCCCTTCTGATTACCCCCCCTTCTTTATCTCTTTTTGCTCCTACCGATCTTCCTAGTTCTTATGTTCCATAGATGAGAGAAACCATATGATAATTGTCTTTCTCTGCTTGACTTATTTCACTTAGCATTATCTCCTCCAGTGCTGTCCACGTTGCAGCAAATGTTGAGAAATCATTCTTTTTGATAGCTGAGTAATATACCATTGTATATATGGACCACAACTTCTTAATCCAGTCATCTGTTGAAGGACATCTTGGCTCCTTCCACTATTTAGCTATTGTGGGCAATGCTGCTATGAACATTGGGGTGCATATGGCCCTTCTCTTCACTACGTCTGTATCTTTGGGGTAAACACCCAGTAGTGCAATGGCTGGATCATAGGGTAGCTCAATTTCTAACTTTTTAAGGGAGCTCCACACTGTTTTCCAGAGTGGCTGTACCAACTTCCATTCCCACCAACAATGTAGGAGGGATCCCCTTTTCCCACATCCTCTCCAACAATTGTTGTTTCTTGCCTTGTCAATTTTTGCCATTCTAACCGGCGTAAGGTGGTATCTTAGTGTGGTTTTGATTTGAATTTCCCTGATGGCTAATGATTTTGAACATTTTTTCATGTGTCTGTTAGCCATTTGTATGTCCTCATTGGAAAAGTGTCTGTTCATATCTTCTGCCCATTTTTTGATTTGTTAATTTGTTTCTCGTGTATTGAGTTTGAGAAGTTCTTTGTAGATCTTGGATACCAGTCTTTTATCTGTAGTATCATTTGCAAAAATCTTCTCCCATTCCGTGGGCTGCCTCTTAGTTTTTTTGACTGTTTCCTTGGCTGTGCAGAAGCTTTTTATCTTGATGAAGTCCCACAAGTTCATTTTATCTTTTGTTTCTCTTGCCTTTGGAGATGTGTCATGAAAAAAGTTGCTGTGACCGATGTCGTAGAGGTTGCAGCCTATGTTCTCCTCTAGGATTTTGATGGATTCCTGTCTCACATCGAGGTCTTTCATCCATTTGGAGTTTATCTTTGTGTATGGTGTGAGAGAGTGGTCAAGTTTCATTCTTTTGCCTGTAGCTGTCCAATTTTCCCAGCACCATTTATTGAAGAGACTGTCTTTTTTCCACCAGATGTTTTTTCCTGCTTTATCAAAGATTAGTTGCCCAAAGAGCCGAGAGTCCATTTCTGGGTTGTCTATTCTGTTCCATTGGTCTATGTGTCTGTTTTTGTGCCAGTACCATGCTGTCTTTGTGATCACAGCTTTGTAGTACAGCTTGAAATCCGGCATTGTGATGCCCCCAGCTTTGTTTTTCCTTTTCAACAATTCCTTGGCGATTCGGGGCCTTTTCTGTTTCCATACAAATTTAAGGGCTGTTTGTTCCAGTTCTTTGAAAAATGTCATTGGTATTTTGATCGGGATAGCATTGAAAGTGTAGATTGCTCTGGGTAGCATGGACATTTTAACTATGTTAATTCTTCTGATCCATGAGCATGGAATATTTTTCCATCTTTTTGTGTCTTCTTCAATGTCTTTCAAGAGTGATTTGTAGTTTCTAGAATATAGATCCTTTCCGTCTCTGGTTAAGTTAATTCCAAGGTAACGTATGATTTTTGGTGCTATTGTAAATGGGATGGATTCCCTAATTTCTCTTTCTTCAGTCTCATTATTCTTGTATAGAAATGCAACTGATTTCTTAGCATTGATTTTGTATCCTGCCACATTACTGAATTGCTCTATAACTTCTAGTAGTTTGGGAGTGGATTCTTTTGGGTTTTCCATACAGAGTATCATGTCATCTGTGAAGAGAGACAGTTTGACTTCTTCTTTGCCGATTTGGATACCTTTTATCCCTTTTTGTTGTCTGTTTGCTGTTGCAAGGACTTCTAGTACTATGTTGAATAACAGTGGCAAGAGTGGGCATTCTTGTCGTGTTCCTGATCTTAAGGGAAAGGCTTCCAGCTTTTCCCCATTGAGAATGATATTTGCTGTAGGCTTTTCATAGATGATTTTTATGAGATTGAGGAATGTACCCTCTATCCCTACACTCTGAAGGATTTTAATCAGGAAAGGATGCTGTATTTTGTCAAATGCTTTTTCTGCATCTATTGAGAGAATCATATGATTTTTGGCTTTTTTTTTTGCTGATAAAGTCTATGACACTGATAGATTTGCGAATGTTGAACGACCCTTGCATCCCAGGGATGAATCCCACTTGGTCATGATGGATAATCCTTTTAATGTACTGTTGGATACTATTAGCCAGGATCTTGTTGAGGATTTTGGCGTCCATATTCATTTGGGAAATCTGTCTGTAATTCTCCTTTTTGATGGGGTCTTTGCCTGGTTTGGGGATCAAGGCCACATGGCCACATTTCTGTATGTATATTATACTTCCAGAGAAATGTTAAAATAAAAAAGGATGTTGAGGCAAGAATCAACCAAAGCAATAATCAAATGTGAGAGTAGAATAAAGATCCTTTGCAAAAATCACACACAGCATTTTTAAAACTTTACTGAGATATAATTGACATGTAACATTGTGAAAATTTAGGGTGCACAATGTGATGATTTGATACACACATATATTATAAAATGATTACAGTAGGGTTAGTTAACACCTCTATCACCTCACCAAATTACTATTCGTGTGTGTGTGTGTGTGTGTGTGTGTGTGTTTGTGTGTGTGTGTTTGTGTGGTGAGAACACTTAGAACCTATTTTCTTGTAACTTTCAAGTTTATAAGACAGCATTGTTAATTATAGTCACATGCTGTATATTAGATTAGCTCACCACAACTTACTTACCTTATAACTGGAAGTTTATACTCTTTAACCAGCATCTTCCCATTTCTCCCACTCCTGACCCCTGGCAACCACGATTCTACTGTCTGTTTCTGAGAGTTAAAACATAAAAAGAACTTGTAAGTGAGATCATACAGTAGTTGTCTTTCTCCGTTTGACTTATTTCACTTACTCAAGGTTTACCCATGTTGTCACACATGACAGAATATCCTTCTTTCTCATGGCTGAATAATATTCCATTGCATGTATATACATACACGTTGTCTTTGTCCATTCAACTGTGGGGGAACACTTAGATTGTTTCCATGTCTTGGCTGTTGGAAATAGTGCTGCAATATGTGTGGGAGTGCATATATCTCTTTGAAATACTGATTTCATTTCCTTTGGATATATATATATCCAAAAATAAGACTGTTAGATTATATGGTAGTTCTAGTTTTAATTTTTGAGGAACTTCCATGCCGTTTTTCATAGTGACATACCAATTTGCTTTCTTACCAACACACAGTATTTTTAAGGAA
Organism: Ursus maritimus; assembly: GCF_017311325.1. Classification (NCBI taxonomy): domain Eukaryota; kingdom Metazoa; phylum Chordata; class Mammalia; order Carnivora; family Ursidae; genus Ursus; species Ursus maritimus. The sequence goes on from NW_024424786.1 coordinate 22,331,411, forward strand.
ACTACTTGTGTTTATATCCTGGAAAATGAAGGTGTAAACCAAGAATTGTGCAGATTTAGGACCTAGGAAGAAGGAATGGTTTGGGGGAATAATAAATGGGAGTTCAGCCTGACAGTCATGCAGCAAGCTTTGAGAATGAGTCCTATGCAGAGCAGGAGGACAGAAAACTCCATGAGGGTATTTAAAGACTTGATATTATCCCAGAGAAATGGACAAACTTAAGAATTCAATAAAGGCAAAGAATGCATGGAAATAATAAAAACCAAAGGAAAGATCAGGATAAAAGACCATATAAGGAAGAAAACATAACCAGAGGACACTTCTTGGCTCTGCCACAGATAATGTTTACGTAGTCATAATAGTATAAGCCCTGTTTATTATTATCCAAATCTCAAGACTTAAATTTGGTTTAAGACTTCAGATATTAGTAACTTTGAAATGTAAAAATAAGATTACAATGAAAAAATCTTGGAGGCAGAAGTGTATGTGAGGAGTGGAAAGATGGATGGGAACATGGGCACTGCATCTTAAAAAGTATAGTGACGGATGGTGCTGGCTGTGGGCAATTGGTCGGGCCTGAAGTGTTGGAGTGCATAATTTTAAGCCAGAAAATGTAACCAATTAAAAAACAATCCTAAAAACAGTGATCTGTATTAGGAAGGGAATAAGAAAATCGTCTAAAATGAGCTAAATCTTCATCATATCATGAAGTCAGACAATAATGGTGGACATTAATGAATCAAGAAATAGTAGAGTGAGCAAATCATTAAATGATGCAAAGCTCTCATGGGAAACTAGAAAAAGCAGTCAGCCATTAAAAGTGGTTACTTCTGGGGCACCTGGGTGGCTTGGTTGGTTAAGTGCCTTTGGCTCAGGTTATGATCTGGGGTCCTGGGATGGAGCCCCACTTTAGGCTTCCTGCTCAGTGGGATGTCTGCTTCTCCCTCTCCCTCTGCCCCTTCCCCTGCTTGGGCTCACTCTCTCTCTGTCTCAAATAAATAAATAAAATCTTTTAAAAAATAAAAATAATTTTTTTTTTTTTTTAAAAAAGGGCCTTTTTCGAAAAGGGGACTAAGACCACTGCATGGATCGAAGTGGTGTAGGCTAGGAAGGCAGCAGGTCACCTTTCTCAAGCACAGCTCTGATCAGGTCACCCGCGATACTATTTGATTTGTAAAATGAAGTGCAAGTACTATTCTGAAAAATTTAATTAAGTGAATTTTAATGGTTCCTCCATGTCAGTGTTTCTGTTGATAAAATTTTGTTTATAATTTGTCAAGATTACATCTATGTCAAAATATGTTTTCTATTATTGGCATAACTAATTACCATAAACTTAGTAGTTTAAAAAAAAAACCCACAGCTTTACTATCTTACAGTTTCGTGCTTCAGAAGTCTAACATTGGTCTCATTGGGCTCATATCAAGGTGGTAGCAGGGCTGTGTTCCTGTCCGAAGGCTCCAAAAGAGAACCCATTTCCTTGACTTTTCCAGCTTTTTGAGCCTGGCCACATTTCTTGGTTCATGGTCCCCTTAATTCATCTTCAAAGCCATCGATATCAGATTTCTCTGACCCTCCTTTCATCGTCGGATCTCTCTCTCAATTTTTTCTCTCTGTGATTGACCACAACAGGGAAAATTCCTTGAGTTTAAGGACTCATATAATTAAATTGGGTCCATTTGGATAATCCAGGATAATTTTCCTATCTCAAGGTCCATTACCTTAATCAATTTGTAAAATCCTTTTTTGACATATAAGGTAACATACTCATACGTTTTGGGGATTAGGGCATGGACATCTTTCCAACTATTATTCTTTCCACAAAAAAATTAAAAACTCAACTGTACCAAAAGTTATCCACAACTCCACCATATTAGTATATCCTGAAAAAAATATGTAAGCTCCTATTTTTAAAATTAAGATCATGAAAATAAATCCAACCTTGTGATAAAACTCTGCCCATCCTTTCCTCAGAAAAGAGAGATCCATATATGTTTGTCAAGAGCTTTTGCTTTGTTCTATTGAAGATATTTTTGCTGGTGACTCCCAAGGAAAGATGATGAATGCATATTTTTGGTATGAGGAGGCATAAAATGGTCAGATCTTATGGAGTGAGATTAAGAGTAGAAATCAAGTTTGAGAAGAGGTTTCTTCCTATGGGATTTATCTGTTCTCACCTGTGTGTAGCACTCCAGATGCTCTGGGCTGCTTTGGATACTGTGCACACTATTCACCATAGAGAGTGCTCTGGAAATCAGTGGTCAGGATCCTGATCGGACTCAAAGGAACTCCGAGGCTGAACCACTGTGAGTATCCTTGAACCAACCAGAGCTGGGTGTCCAGTTAATCCTAGAACTGGCATCCAGCAGTAGGTACAGGCTACAACGGATGGACAGCAAAAATGTTATGTCCTTAGGCTAAGAATGCAGACCCTCTCCTGATTCTCTGTTTTGTGCTCTTAGGATTCTTGTTAAAGCATAGAAACTCCAGATGCATTGGTGGAGGGCTCAGAAGATGCCTCTTCTGACAGAAGCCACTGTTTTAGGGTAGGGAAATGGATTTTGGATGTAATTTTGCATCACTGCTCTAGAACATACTAGATGTGTAACATTGAACAATTTTTAGTTTTCATCTATGACTCTCAAACTTCTCTGTAAAATGAGAATTGCAAATGGTCTAAGGCTGTTGTGATGTTTAATGGGATAGCATATGAGATTCCTTTTCTTATTGCTTTGTTCATGACATGTTTAAATGGTATTGGACCAGTTTTGGCTAACTATAACTCACATTTTCTAACACAATGAATACATATGTCCCTATGTGCATGAAGAAAACTAACATATTTTTTCGAATCTATTATATCTCAGGCATTTTGTGAGAAGTGGGTGGAATACAAAATGGATAAGATTCGTAATCTTTTCTTAAATTTTAGTTGAAGATACAGGATATAAATAAGTGAAATTAAATAGCACAATATTTAAATATGAATATGAGACACACCCTAAAAAGGTGACATTCTAGAGAGTCATGTGTACTGTAGACTGTCACCACTGTTCTCAGTAGCACTAATAATAATGACTGTAGGGAAGAAGAAGATGGCCCCAAAGTGGATTTTACAGGATACTGAAGACAATTCTGTTTAAATAATTTAAATTACTAAATCTTCCAAATAATTATCTAAGCCAAGGAAACAACTTTTATTTTAAACCCTTGATCCTTACACAATAAAAGCTTAATCAGTCAAAATATTTAAGCAAGGAGGTTCTAATTGGATTATCTGCCCACTGAGGGTTATGTTAAATAGTCATTTATACTTTGACCCTTGCTGCAATTCCTTTTAAAATGTTCGCCTTCATTTTCCTGCCTGAAACAATAGAAAGTTAACAAAATAATGGCAAGATGTTATATATAGGACATTATGGAGTTGCAAAAAAGGTTGACTATTGAGATGGACAATCATTGCCCTAAAACATTTTAAGAACACTTTTGGGGGGCTGCTAACTTTGCTCATGAGATTTTTTGTTTTGTTTTTGTTTTTTGTTTCATTTTCTTGGGGATATCCTTGTGATTAGCCTTTCTCTGAAAGCAGAGTAAGCAAAATATTCCAATACACTGAAAGCCATGGTTACCTGGATTCCAGTAAATCAGGATATTCCTCCATCTGTTAGGTGAGGTACTGATGGAAAGGGGTTCTGCTGTATTTGACACCAAACTGCCAGCTTGGATTTAGAGATGAAAGTCTGGAAAATGCCATACAGCAGCTCCTGCTTTCAGTGCCAACTGCAGAGATCAGTATCATTTGCACACCACAGTGAGAGCATTTGTTCAGAAATCTCGGTGCCTCTGAGTCCCACGGAGAGAATAAAGCTTCACACTTAGTGTGTTTACATAGCAGATTTTTCCACGGATAGTAGTGAGCCCTTGTGAAGTCCATGTGAGCTGTGTTTTATGTAATGTGTGCTGTGTTTGCAACGTGGGAGTGTGAGGCTGCTCCCTACTCCCTCTCTGAATTTATTGATATTGACTGATTCACTTTGGAGCTAAGGAGCCCTCTTGGAAAATAATGTATTCGGGGCCAACACCTGGCAGGCAGACTTACACAGGCATGACTGATTGAAGGGCACCTGAAAAAAGCCACGTTGCAATGGTAGACTGGACGCCTGGTGGGAGAGAATCAACCCTGAGTGAAGATAAGCTAAATTCAGCCGCGGGACCTGAGGGTTGGAGGAAGAGAGCGGGACTGGGGAAAATATGTTGCCATAACTCTGGCATTTACACCCTCTGTATGTGTTGACTATATGGAAACAAAAATTAATGTACAAATGCTCCTAATCTTATCTTCTTTATGACTCCCTAAGAGTGATGGTGATTGCTTATTCAACTTCTTTCTGCTTTTATCAGATTTGTTCTTAAGATGCGTAGAAAGATGTGAGAACAGGTAGAAATTCGTGGTTGGTTAGAACTTCAGCGAGAATGATAGGTAAGAAGTTGAAGGTTGTGTTTAAGATGGACAGCTTTAAAGAAGAACTAAAGAAAGAACTGGAGGATATGGGTCATGGAAAGGTGATGTTAAGGGCAGGAGGGGGTCCAATTTTTGTGTGGCTGAAAGCTTATACAATTATTGGGATCCTGCTTGAGAGAAAGTATGAAATTATAAAAAAAATTAAATTAGGTATGAAAGTTAGTGTTTATTTAGAAAGAGAAAACAAATCACCATAAATTGCAAATTCCTTCCCTCGCTGATCTTTTGCCTAGTTGTCCTATCCACAACTGAAAGTGGGGTTTTGAACTCATCAACTATTCTCCTTTAATTGTCCTCTTGTCTCTTCAATTCTGTCAGTTTTTACTTTGTGCATCTGGGTCTCTCTTGGTAGGTACATATGTGTTGTTGTATTTTCCTGATGGAATTACCCTTTCATCATTATCATTATAAAATCTCCCTTTTTATCTTTAATAACCTTTTTGTTTTTAAAATCTATTTTATCTGATATTAGGGTAGCCACTCCAGTACAGATCCTTCCCAGGGAAAGTGATAATTGTTGGTTTGATATTGCATAAAATGCAATATCATTTTTATTTATGTATCAAAAATTCATCATGTGGGAGGAGGCAGAAAACACCATTAATATTGGAAAAATAAACATTGTATCAGTAGGAATAGCTAATCTTTATTCTTGGTTCTTATTTGTTTTGGTCAGTGAAGGTATGCTATTTGGATAGCTGCGTGATACAACACTTGTTTGGGCGAAATATAAAAACAGAACTTTAATGTTGTACTTTGGATTTCTGCTTTCTAGTTTAGAGTGAGGGAGGAGGCAATATGGGTTAGTGTTTTTCTTTGTTTGGAGTTCAGTTCCAGTGACATCACGAGAACTTGTTTGTAGATGAGAATAACTTCTCTAAATTTTCATCACCATCTAGACAAACTAGATAAGTCCCAAGCTAGATGTCTTGGACTTATCCATAATTCTTGTTTTCCCATGTCCCACATCAGTACAAATGTGTCTTTAGCTCTGAAATCTTGCCTCATTTATCACTCTTTCCCAGATCCACCTTGCCCTCCTAAAGAAGTCAATACCTTCTATGCCTCCTCTGTAGTCTCAGAACAGTTCTTATACTCTTGTTATAGCACTTCTTACATTGTATTGTGATTCTCTTCTTAAATGTCTGACTTCCCAATGACAATAGATGGTGAATTCTAAGAATAAGGGCTATATATTATTTATCTTTGTGTCTTCCATGCCTGGTATATGGTATGCGGTACATACCTAATAGATGTTTAAACCTCTTAAAACTTGAACATGAACATCTAATGTATTTAACCAGTTGGTTCTAGAGAGTTTATTTGGAGAGTAAAAAAGAAAAAAATAGAAGTACTTGTGCCAGATGTTTCTGATTATGAATGTCACCTTAAAAGTTAGAGGGAAATGGGTTATATATTGAATAATTATGTATTTAATATTTAATCATTGAGATAATCTGTATTCATTAAGACAGTAATTGGCATATGTTCCCTTTGGCTTTTGCATACTGCTTGATGAAATTATAGATATTTAACATATACCTAGATTTTATTTTAAATGGCTGTACACCAAATATAGTTTTAAAAACACCTACATTCACATGAACAACAGTGTAAAAGCCCATTAATAACTGCAGGTTTTTAACAAGCTATTTGGTTGAAATTGGCTATATTTAATCTAGGAGAAGAAAGAATCCCTGCAAACTAGGATCTTTTCAATCTCCAGAGTTATTGTGTTTGCCAGGTTTCCAGGAATGTTGATTTGATAGGTCAAAACTGTTGAGTTTAAAAAAATTTTTTTAAAGTTTTTATTTTAATTCCAGTTAACATACAGTGTTATATTAGTTTCAGGTGTACATGATAGTGATTTAACAATTCCATACATCACCCTGTGCTCATCACAAGTGTGCTCCTTTTTAAAGATTTATTTATTACTTAGTGAGAGAGGAATGGAGAGAGAGAGAGTGTGAGCAGAAGAGGCAGAGGGAGAGGAAGAGGGAATGTCAGGCAGACTCTTCACTGAGCACAGAGTCTGATGCAGGGCTCGATCTCATGACCTTGAGATTACAACCTGAGCCAAAACCAAGAGTCAGTTGCTTAACTGTGTCACCCAGGTGGCCCTGTTGATATTTTTTAAAAGCTGAATTATTTCTACCAAACTGCTGAGAGTATTCTCAAGCCTGAGACAGACATAAGACCTTAGAGTCTTAAATTTGAAGGGGATATTCTAAATCAACATAGCCTAACTTTCATATTTTACAGATGAAGAAATTGAAGTCCCAGGAATGGAAGTGATTTTTCAAAGGGTAAGAACCTCCATTTCTGAAGTTCTAGTCCAGTGCTCTTTTTCCCATTCACCTTCTTACAAAACATTTAATAAACAGATACAACACAATCCCTACCGTAATCTCAGCTCTCTGTTTTGCAGGCACTGATGTGTTTGCTGATCCTAAAATTCTTATGGAAAAAAAAAAAAGGGACCCAGAATAGCCAAAGCAGTCTTGAAGACAACAAAGAGGACTCACACTTCCCAATCTCAAAACTTAGAACAAAGCTACAGTAATTAATTGACAATGTGGTACTGGCATAAGGTTTGACATAGATAGCAATGGGATAGAACTGAGAATCCAGAAATTAATTCTTGTATTTATGGTCAATTGATTTTAAAGAGTGTCAAGATAATTCAGTCAGGGAAATAATAGTCTTTCTAACAGTTTATGCTGGGACAAGTGCACACCCACATACAAAAGAATAAATTTGAATCTCTACCTCACACTACATACAAAAATGAAGTAAAAATCGATCATAGACCTAAATGTAAGAGCTACAACTATGAAGCTCTTAGAAGAAAACAGGAGTAAATCTTCATGACCTTGGGTTAGACAGTGGTTTTTCAAATGTGACACCCAAAACAGAGGCAACAACAACAACAAAAGAGATAAAATGCAAATCATGAAAATGAAACACTGTGCTTCAAAGGTCACCATCAGAAAAGTGGAAAGAGTCCACAGAAGGGGAGAAAATATTTGCAAGCCATATATCTGATGTGAGACTTAAGAATATATAAAAAAAATCTTACAACTCAGCAATGAAAAGACAACACAATTTAAAAAAATGAGCAGAGGATTTGAATAAACATTTCTATGAAGAATATATATGAGTGGCTAATAAGCACATGAAAAGATGCTTAACATCATTAGTCTTTAGGGAAATACAAACCCAAAACGTATGCCCCGGAAATTCCATTCACAGGTAAATACTCAAAAGAAGTGAAAATTTATGTCCACATAAAAACTTATACCATGGGGCACCTGGGTGGCGCAGTCGTTAAAGCGTCTGCCTTCGGCTCAGGGCGTGATCCCGGCTTACCGGGATCGAGTCCCACATCGGGCTCCTCCGCTATGAGCCTGCTTCTTCCTCTCCCACTCCCCCTGCTGTGTTCTCTCTCTCGCTGGCTGTCTCTCTGTCACATAAATAAATAAAATCTTAAAAAAAAAAAAAAAACTTATACCAAAATGTTATTGTAACATTATTCAGAAACAACCCAAATGTCCATCAACAGATAAATGGATGAACAAAATATAATAATCCATACAATGCAATATTATTTTATAATAAAAAAGAAGTATTTTTTTAAAAAGATTTATGAATTTATTTTCGAGAACGAGCGTGTGCATGCACATGCATGGGGTGGGGGAGGGTAGATGGAGAGGGAGAGAAGCAGATTTGCCACTGAGCACAGAGCCCCACTGGGGCTGGATTTCACGACCCTGAGATCATGACCTGAGCTGAAATCAATAATCTGACACTTAACTGATTGAGCCACCCAGGCATCCTGGAATGAAGTATTGATACATGCTACAACAAAGATGAACCTTGGGAACATTGTGCTAAGTAAAAGAAATTAGTCACAAAACTACATCTTGTATGATTCAATTTATATGAAATATCCTGAATAGGTAAATCCATAAGGATAAAATTAGATTATTAGTTGCCACTGATGACAGACAGGGGAAGGAAAGCAAAGGACTGCTAGTGATTTCTTTCTTTTTGTTGTGATGAAAATGTTCTAGAATTAGATAGTGGTGATGGTTGCATAATCTGTGAATATGCCAAAAACCACTGCATTTGACAATTAAAACACTAGGTTTTACAGTAAATGAATTATAGATCAATAAAGCTGTTATAAGTGAAACTTCTGTGAGGCAAGGACTAATTAGTAAGTCCATTTTATAGATTAGAAAATGTAGGCACTTGGTGAATTTTGGCACTTGCCTAGAAGTTGCATTGAAAATGATTGTTGAGGGGGACCAGAGTTGCTCAGTGAGGTAGGCAGCCAGCTCTTGATTTTGGCTCAGGTCGTGATCTCAGGGTCCTGGGATTGAGCCCCACATGGGCTCAACAAGAAGTCGACTTGAGGATTCTCTCTCTCTCCCTCTCCCTCTGCCCCTCCCCCTCTGCCCCTCCCCCTGTTCATGCACCCGTGCTCTCTCTCCCTTTCTTCCAAATAAATAAATAAATCTTAAAGAAAAAAAAGAGAGAAAATGACTGCTGAGGCTGGGATTGGAGTCCAGGTAATCTGATTCTGCTACCTCATTGCTATAATGGAATAGTGGTTCTTTGTGCCACCAGGGTATGTATAGTGAGTGATGCAGTATACCTAACAACTCGGAATCAGCTGGCGTATTCTGCGTGGCCTGACTTAGTTGATCTCTCACGCGCTGCTATAGACAAATCAGCTTAGCAAGAAATATACCTAAGTTCACAAAAATAATGCCCATTTAGGTGATTTCATCTTTTCCCCTTAAGCTGGCCTATGTGTACAGACACAGCCTAAAAAGCATTCAGTTACACATTAAACTGCATACATGATTAAATATACTGATCTGAGTCTCTAAGATTTTTTTTTTTTTTTTTTTTTGCTTTATAGTTGAAGAATGGATTTTGCCGATCTGTGAATGATTTGGTATCATTTGCTCATGACTGAATAGAATTGGCCATTTATCTAAATTTGCACTCCTCACAGATTTGCTAGTTGGAGATATTTCTTTATACTCCTTCTATTATTTTTTCTATTTCTTATACTCTTTCCCAAAGAACCACTTCATGCACCCTTATTGCCCTCTGATATTTCGGATAAAGCCTTGGCCATTAGCTGGGTATGTGGTGCTCTGAGCTCTGCAGCACACAGGCAGGGGCCAGAAAGGGACCAACCAAACATACAAACAAACAACAGAAGTCTTTCAGTGTTTGTGTGTGGCAAAGGACTAAAAGCCCTTTCTAGAGTCTTACTCTTATATAATAACTTTGGTTATCTGGTGTTCTAGTTCACATAAAATCAGAACCAGTGAGTTAGAAATTTTAGGGAGACTGAAGGAGGGACGCACGTTGATACAGCAGGAAGGGACAGCTGATAAAATGCAAGTTCTGGCAGAGGCCCTACATCCTGCCAATGATGTCCTAGTTGCTAAGTGTCTCTATATCCTAAGTCAAATGCAAGGCCACCCAGCAGGACCTTGCTTGGTGACTGTAAAATGGATTCATTGAGCAGCAGCAGCCCCCATCGGGAGAGCATATAAAATGGAGGGGACATGGCCTTGACAGAGAGGATTTCCTGGGAAGGAATACCACTGCCTTGTGTGTTTCCCTACTCAGTGGAGGAGGAAAGGGAGAGGCTTCTTCACCTTCGACCAAATGAGAGAGGCTTCAGAGCTTGGTATTTGTCACTTGAGTAGAGACTTTAATCTGCGCAGTGATGGAGATGTTCCTCTGCTGTTACGGTGGCCATTAGCCACATGTGTCTACTGAGGACTTGAAATCTAGCTAGGGAAACTGAGCAACTGTATTTTTAATTCTATTTAGTTTCTATTGATCTATATTTGATTAAAATAGCCACATATGGCCATGGGATACTTTATTGGATGGCACAGTTCTACTGTATTCTTTATGAATATTTTTCATAACTATAGTGAGTTAATACTTATTGGTAACTTGCTGTGTATGAAATACTGCAGTGAGCTTTCTGGTACCATTCTGATCCTCCCAGCAGTCACTTGATATAGGCAGTATCATGATCTTGATTTTATCCGTGAGAAAACCAAGGCATACAGAGGTTAAGTAAGGGACAGAATTAGGTTAGAACTAGAGGATTTGATTCTAGAGCTTTTGCTTTTAACCACTGCCCTCTGTTTTGTAGACTTGCCCCTTTAATCTTTCCTCCACCATATTCATAGCTTTTATTAATGAGCAACAGTAGCAGGGATCATCTCTGGAGACTTCATTTATACCTTTCGTACTGTATCTTCTTTCAGTTATGAAAACTTCTGATCTTTCTCAACTACTTTTGTATATATACATGTGTATATTTTTATACAGCACCTCTGAGGCAGAATAATTCCATTTGTCTTATTTTGTAATCATCTTTGTTGAATAGTAAGTGGGTTCTTTGAAGATGAAAAGATTTTTATCCTTGAAATATATGTTTAGGAGGTCCCTAAGTGCCCTCATATGTTCGATATTCAGAAGCCTGACAACATATTATCACCTCTACCTCTGAAAAACCTCATTTGGTCCATAATGAGAATGAGGCTTGGGGGCTTTTTGACATGGTTTTCTATGCAGACGGTGCTTTCCTTTTTGATACACGAGCAAGCCATGGGGTTCCATTTGTACTTTTTATTTTCCAAATGGGATAATTATATAAGATGAAAGATTTGTGCTTTAATATTTTTATTCTAGGTGCATGGGAAGACTCTATTGATTCTATATAAGCAGAATATCCAATGACTGCAGAAAGAGGATTCACAGGCAGTCTTTAACAAAATATTATAGGATGGTAGCCATTACCTAGCACAAATGAATTTGCACCATGTGCCAGGCTCTGAATGCACAGTGTGTTCTCAATACCCTCTACTTAAATATCATTGGTCCATTTACAGGTGAGGATACTGGGGTGTAGAAAAATTCAGTCATTTATCCAGGTTCATTTTGTAGAATCACACGTGTAGAATCAATATCTAAACCTGGATTAATTTTCCAAAATTGTCTGCAGGCGGAGTGTGGGATGTTTGAGCAGTAGATTTCAACTATGGCTGCACATTGGAACTTCTAGAAATCCCAGTGCCCAGGCTGTACACCAGACCACTTAAATCAGAATCTCTGGGTGGTAGGACTCCGGCATTAGCACACTGGAAAGCTCTCCGTGTGATGCCAGCGTGCATCCAAGGTGGAGAGCCATGCTGAAATAGCCATGCACTTGATTCTGTTACGCTTCCTGTCAGGCAATGGGGCAGTGCCCTTTAAGATTCAGTGATGGTTGGATAGAAGACCTGCTGCATTTTCCTAAGGCATTTATACATTATTTGGAAGAAATAATTTGAATAGGGGTTATCAGTTTTTCAAACCAGAAAACCAAAGCTAATTTCTATTTTGAGTCCACCTCCATTCTTTTTGGAGGGCTAGGAAGCAGTTGAGTTGCTTCTAGGGAACAAAGTCATGTCAGTCAAATCAGGACTTAAATTTGGTCAATTTAGGACTTCACATAATTCATTTCAGTGTTTTTGCTTACTCTCTTTTTCTCCCCCAGAAAGAGGCTCTTCCAGCATGGGAGACGAAGTTGGAACCATCTGGCCTGTGGCCATCCTCTGTCCCTCATCAGGGCTGGCTATAGTTTAGGTATCTGGTCTTTGGATGTTCGCCTGTAATCCTCTGCATGGTTCTTGTCTTCGGGGCTCCGTACTATATTTGCTGGTGCTCTCCCTCAGCATGGCTGTAGAATCCTATCAGGTCTGCTAGTCCATCCTACCCCTATAATAGGACTCTGAGACATGGAAAATTCACATGCTCTCATGCAGGTGGTGTGCTGGAGTCAGCATCTACCAGCTCACAAGGGCTGACTGTGTGACTCTTCCCATCCTTTGTTCAATGACATCACTTTGGTAGCTTGAAATTAGCCTTGGGGAGTCTTTATACCATTTTAAAGCTCCATGTTTTGGTTTCCTATTGACTATAACAAATAACTGAGAGCATGGTGGCTTAAAATGACACAAATTTATGCACTGCTTTGACCTCTCTCTCTTTCTCTCATCTGGATCATCCAGCGTGATCTCAGGTTCCCTGACTGAATCCCATCTGCCAAGTTCCTTTTGCCATCTGAGGTAACATCTTCACAGCTTCTCGGGATTAGGAAATGGACATCTGTGAGGGGTCATTATTCTGTCTACTTTACCCTAAAAAAGAGATTTTTATTTTCAAGAGACCTGGTTATTAAATATTTACTAGACATACTCCCTGTGACCCTCTTATACCTTGGTAGACTTGTGGAGAAGACCCTAGTCCTTCTCATGGCACTGACATTTTGATTTTAATGCTCTCATACCTTCTGTTATTTAGGGACATCTATAAGGTTTCTGCCTCTGGAAAGTGGGGCGTGGCTACTCTGTAGCCCCCCCCCCCCC
>NW_024424786.1:22344398-22465010 GCF_017311325.1 Ursus maritimus
CCCCCCCCCCCCGCCCTCCCCCCCGGCTTCTCTGGGTCTAGGAAGACCCAGGCTGAGACTGCAGGGTGTAGTAACACCGTCCTGCTGTTCAAACTACCACTTCTCTCCAGTTTTCTCTCCTTTCTCGGCCATTGCATTTTACCTTGTTTGGGATGGAAAAACTTGCCTTTATGTCATTATACATTCATCCTAAAACTGTGTTTATCAGATAAACTTCATATGTCTCCCGGGCCTTAGTTTTTAATAGCTGAAGGCAAGCTTTTAGAATTTAACAAACCTTTTCTCTCTCAAAATGCTGGTTTCTCACAAATCAGAAGCACCTTTCTTTTAAGATTCCATTTATTTCCAAGTTTCAAAATCCTATTTTGAACCTCAAAGCCAATAAATGCTGTTTTGCTATCCTTCTAAAGCAATGACAGCCGCTGAATAATAAATGGGTAGTGGGTCTCCGGGCAACTCGAATATAATACAGCATTTTAAAAATCTTTTGATGTAGCTAGCGATGTGGTACAACATGTACCAAAATGCCAAGCAGGTGGCACAGGTGGTACAGGCCGTAGAAGTTCAGAGGGTAGAGAGGTTGGTGGGAGATGCAGCGTTGAAGGACCCTTCATGGTATCGGAAGGACTAAGCTAGCCAGTGTGGATGGTTTGGGTTCAAGTAGGAAAAAAGAAGAGGGATGTAATGTCAGGCAGGAGCATGAGTACACGAGGGAGCGAGCAAGCGTCCTTTAGTGTGGCTGATGAGGGCGTCTGTGAGGGCAAGTCCCAAGGACGTGCAAGAGCTGAAGGCTTTGGATGGCAGGCTGAAGAGTCTGGACTATGTTTCTAGTCCCAGGGAAGCGGCTCTGTGGATGTGCTGTGAGCTCGTAGTCGCCAGAGTGGGAGTGTGTGGCTGCAACTATCCTCCTGAACCCAGATCTCATCTGAGCTCCACAGCAGCCCGGGGAGCCTTCGTAGAGCTTCCCTGGCACATAATCAGACCTTTCCGCATCTATCACAGAGACTTCCCAAACCCGCCCTGTGAGGCACCTTCACTGCGTGGGAGAAGAAATGGACCTTCACGTATCTCGGAATTCTCTTATTAACAGTTTACTCTTGGTGTTGATTCTTTAGTTATTAGCTTAGTTTGGGGCTGCATGGGGAATGTAGGTGTGACTGTGTGTGTGGTTCGTATGTGTATGGTGTGTGGTTCGTATGTGTATGGTGTGTGACGCGTATGGTATGTGGTGGGTATGTGGTATGTGGTGTATATGATGTGGGGTGTGTTTGTGTGTATATATGTGTGGGGATGTACACGTGTGTGGTGTCATACCGTATGCGTGCATGATGTGTGGAATGTGTGGGGTATGTGCGTGTACATGCAAGGTGTGTGTATGTGGCAGGTGGTGAGTGTGTGGGACGTGGGATGGGTGTGAGATTTGTGGCATAGGTGTGCATGGTGAGTGGGGTATGTGTGGTTGGTGTGTGTGTGGGGGGGTGAGAGGTGTGTGTGTGTGGTGTGGTCTTAGTATAAGCATAGATGACGAGGGGTGTGTATGTGGAGAATGGGGTAGGTGTGCACACACACCTGTGAACTTGTGCCATGACGCTTCAGAGCACTCACTGTGGAGCCAGACTGCCTGAATCCATGACTCGTGCTACCACGTGAGCAAAATCCTTAACTTCTTAGGGTCTGAGTTTCCTCATCTCTGAAAAGAGAGTATTAGGGGTGCCCACCTCCAGGGGGCATTGTGCGCTGCTACCCATAAGGCACTCGGACCAATGCCTACCACATAGACGATACTCGGTGAACGGTAGCCACTGTTTGGTCACATCACAGATGCTCAGGTTTTCAGGTGCCGGGTAAAGGTCTCTCTGCCCTTTCTGCTGTTCGATGGCCCTTTGAAGCAGCAGGCAGTGACAGTTTATTATAGAACTGTTAGAGCCAAGCTAACAGAGAAGGTTTTTCTTCTTCATGTCCTCACCGATCTCCAGCAGTTCACTGCTCATCTTTGCATTCACTGTAGATTCTGACAACACACAAAATCCTCAGTTGCTTGTTTTTTTTCGGTAACCTGCCTGGGCTGACGAAGAATAGAGGCAGCACTCCAGCCTACTCCGCTAGTAAGACATGAAAGGCACATATTTGACAAGGACAGTAGATGGGTGGCTATATTACCCACAACCACCACCACAATTCATTAATAGTAGCATATGTGCGGTAAGATGCAGATTATTAGCTGATTATGTAAGCCTTGTAGTGTGAACAGAGAAAAATGCCCATGAAAACACCCTGAGCTTCCGTCTAGAATGAGAGGGGATGCCTCTGGCTGCTGGTTCAAAGACTGACATTCATCGTGGGCAGCAAGGAGCCAGGGGTTGAGGAAAACTCATTTTCCCTTATTTTTTCCTGATCCAGGGAGTTTTCTAGGGCACAGGCAATGAGAGCCCACTTGAAGACATTTTATAAATATCAGGACCATCCTGTCCAGGTTATCGGAAAGTAGAAAATTAATGGTAACTTAATAATAAAATCAAGACTGTCAAATTTTTGTACCTGGACAAAAGCAAAGCAGTATTGTATTTTATACAATCAAATATATGTGTATCTCCTATCAAATATAGTCCCCTATTGTCCTCCTCTATCCCTTTATTCTGCTTTATCTTATTAACTTCCTTCCTCTCTAGATTGTAAGGTTGACAAGGACAGAAGTTTTACGTAGCTCATGGTTATAGCCCCAGTCTCTGAAACAGTTCGGGCATATGGCAGGTGCCTGTACTTAGTTGTTGAATAAATAATTAATAATAATTAAAAAAAGAGCAGAAAGAAGAGCACTTAACTGTTTAGTAAGAGGGTTTGGTAAAATACAATACATCACCTTCATACACTGGAAGACAATGGAACCATTAAAAGTTATAAGGCAAATTTAAATCCTTATTTATTAACATGGAAACACATACATTTTGTATTTAATGAAGAAATCAGGTTGCAAAGCAGTGTGTTTATCTTTTGCATGTATGTTTATAGTTATTCATAGGTATGTGTGTATGGTTATACATATATATTTGTGTAGAAAAATCTGTAGCACATATATCAGTCCTTATCTTTGGGTGGGAGGGGTCAATGGGAGATTTTTATTTCTTACTTTTGCCTTTTTGTATTCTCTGAAAAATTTAAACAGAAGTACAAATTGCTTTAAACATTGGGAAAAAAAGATAATTTTCTGTAAAAATAGATTTTCTCTTTGTTTTGTTTTGAGCTTCTAAAACCCTCCTTCGAAGCCTATGTCTCGGCTCTAATTTGTTCCAGCTGCCGAGTGCAATGGAAACTGGGCACTCGAGATTTTGAGAAGTATCCAAAGAATTTCTTCTGCTTGATCAGCATGGGGTTGAACTTTTTGGAGCTTCAGAAAGAAAAGAATTAAAACTCCAGCTCCTGGCATAACATAGGCCCTTAACACGTTTGTTAAGTGGAAGGAGTACAGTTGGAAACTTCCACATGGCTTGTTGTCTGCTGAAGTAGTCCCTCCTGACTGCAGGGGATCTGTGGTCTGGAGAATCATGAGGGTTCCCCCAAGTTCCAGCTTTTATTTAGCCTATCAAATGTCCGTGTTCAAAATCCTACCCTTCTAGGGTGGGCAAGAATGAGAATGACCTAGGAGGCATTGATTCTTTTGAATGTGGGCACCGGCTGATGTGGTTTATGAGGGAGAGAACTAGACTGAGTTCCAGATGGCGCAGCTTTTGAACATTGAATTACTATCATTGCCACCCACCCTGTCTTCTGAGTTTTAGTAGGGTTTGGAGATTTTTAAAATTTATTTAAAAAAATATTTATTAATTTGAGAAAGCGAGAGGGAGAGAGCATGGGAAGGAGAGGCAGAGGGAAATGAAGAGAGAAACTTAAGCAGACTCTGTGCTGAGTGTGGAGCCTGACTTAGGACTCGATCTCACGACCTTGAGATCATGACCTGAGCTGAACCCAAGAGCTGGGTGCTTAACTGACTGCCACCCAGGCACCCCCTGGGCTTGGAAATTTTGAAATCTAATAAAGGCCACAATTATTTCAGGCCTCAGCACAGTGGGCCACATTGCTTAACAATGAGGTATTAAAATAAATACTAACATTACTTTTGCTCTTTCTGTGTACCAGGCACTGGGCTAAATTCCTTACTCGCATTTATGTCATTGAATCCTTTCAGCCATGCTCTCTGAAATGGGTGCCATTATTAACCCCATTTTAGAAGATGAGGTACCTGTGATTTAGGGAAGGATGGCACCCTGCTTGAAGTCAGATGTGTGGACATTAAATGGCACACCTGCGACACACAGCCAGCTCTGTACGACTCTAGACACTCTTAAATCACAATTCTAGACTGTTTTTCTGTGTTTTATAATTTGTCAGTCACACCATTCCTGGTCCCTTCGTGTTGTTGGGTGACCTTATGTGTATTATTCAAGGTGAATTGGCTTGGGATCATTCCAGAAAGGTTTGGAGACTTTGTGGAGGCTTTTGCCAACCGCAAGGGGGTATTTTACATAAAGATTACATTAGGCCTGCTTTGCTTTATTGCCAGTGTCGTTTTGCATCTCTAACTTAGCCTGTCCAAGTTTAAACTGGTACCTCCTTTTAGACTGTACCAGGAAATAGAGAACCTCATCAGGGGTTGTGGGAAATGCTGGTTTTCCTTAGCGAACAAATGATCAAATACTGTATTGATTGGAAGAATACCTTCTTTGTTTACCTTACATAACTGTAAAGGGAACAGGCTCATTTTATTTCACTTAATTGATTTCATATTTTAAAGGAAAATAGGAAGTTTGTAGTTCCATACACATATCTCAGTAGCTAGAACCTTACACAGCTTCTTCTTGAAGTCACTATTATTTAGGACAGCAAGAGGTTAAGTTGTCTGCAATCACTTCACCATATAATGATGCTGAAATAGAACAATTAATTTTCCAACATAAAATATCAGGGAATGAACACAGGCACCCAAATATAAGAGATTAATCATTTAAGTATTGAAAAAGGGACATGGAGACCAGTTAATTGCCAGGATCTGAAAGTCAGCAGTCTAATCCGATTAAATATGTAAATGGGGCAGTGCTATTCATTTTCAGTGTTCTTTTGGACTAATAATTAAATGATGGATTTAGAAATTAATTGCTAGGTAGTGGGCTGCTTGTCCAGAAAACACTGCCTCCCTTCACCAGCTGTGCCTGGCACTTGGAAGTTCCATGGCCTTACTCTATTTTTTTCTTGGCCATGGAAGAAGCAAGAAGAAATTCACACCATGAACAAATAGCCTCCTTCCTCTGCCTTCTCCTTGACATGACAGTCAAACTGAGAGAATATTTCTCCTTGAGGACAGTGCTATATTGCTGCTTGACTTGTAATAAGCGTCAGGAGAATAGCACTAGCGAGAGAGGAAAGCTAACCCCTAGCAGTGCTGCTTCTCTTCGGGAAGCAGATGTCTAAATAAACGTGAGTCTCTGGTTTGAGATGGAAAAAGTCCTTCCCCATTCACATTAGCCTTCAACAACCTCCATCTCCTCCTCCCCCAGAGGAAACATTGTCTTAACGGTGCACCAAGGACATCTCTTCCGTTGTCATCTGGGCTGATTTGACTTATCACACTCATCAGCCTGTTTCCCCTAGATGACTGTACGATGTGAGCCAAAACACGGTGTGATAGCGTGTTCTGCTAAAATTCTGGCCGCGTGACTGTCAGTGGTTGTGTGTCGACATGCTGTGGGGTGGGGTCGCCCGGATGCCAGCGGGGTCTGGGGTCCATCACGGGCAGGAAGGCAGGGGAATAGATATGGCTCTAGTAGGTACGGCTCTACCCTCTGTTGTGTAACCTGTAGCACCCTGTCTGTAAATCTGTTAGGTGATTTATTTGAATAATCCTTGAATACTACTAAGTTTCTAATTCAGGCCTTTACACATACGAGTGTTCCGAAAGGTCTGTAGAATACAGAATTAAGTGATAAAGTGCATGATGAAGGGAAATAAAAAGTTCTGTTTTCTTGGTAGGGTACTGGACAGAGTAAATTAGAAAGATTTTGTGTTAAAATCAGCAAGATTAACTGAAAGATATTCAGATTTGATTCAGATTCAGATTAAGTTAACCATTATTTCCCCCAACTAACTAGTTGGGTTTTTTTGCATTAAAAATTTTTTTTCCAAAGTAGAACATGTATGTAACAACAAACTCAAATAATGAAAACCAATATGCATGTGCTTGTATTTGTAAGGGTCCTAAGATTGATGGAGACATTTTCTTAACCACTTGTCAGGACTACTTTTTTTTTTTTTTTTAAGTGTAATTTACTTGAAAGTACTTCGTACGTTTCAACATTATAAATGCCACCTCCCTCCTCTTGTTAGCTGATAGCTGTATATTGTGAGGGACTGTAGAAAAGGTCTGGTGTACCTCTGCATTCCTGGTGAGTTGAGCCCAACCCCTTGTATATAACAGGTGTTTAATGTTTGTTAGTTGAACAGAACAGACAAACGCACTGGACCCAAAGGATCTGGAGATTCACTTGCTATTCCTTGGTGAGTTTTTTCAAGTTAAAAGTTAGAAACTGACAATACTCAATGTAAAGAAATGAACCAATATTAATGGAATTTCAGATATAAGTAATGTAGATGTTTGGGGCTGAGTAGAATTCTTTATCATGTCAGTTAAGTAGCTTTGTGCTTAAAGTAAATGTTGCCTCTGACTTCTCTTAAAGCCTAATGTGTGTTTTTCTTCTTTTTATAGAAAGATGAAATTGATAGGGGTAGAGAACACAGGCTTTGAATTCAAACATACCTGGGTTTGAATCCTCACTCTACCATTGACTTGCTGTCACTATTGGACAGCTTTTCTAAGCCTCTAGACTCATGGCAAGAACAAAAACACATGGTTATGGTGGAAATTGGAGATAACGTGACTTATGTGGTATATTGTAGGCACTCAATGACTATTGCTATTTTAATCATTTTTTCTATTTTAGAGAGCCATATACCCATGCAATGTTTTTTAATGTTTGTGAGTATCTAAGGAATTCCAATGAAACCAACATATTTTAGTTTTTTGACATCCCAAATGTTTTCATCTGCTTGGGCTGCCATAACAAATAACCTGAGATTGGGTGTCTTAAACAATAGAAATTTATTTTCTCATAGTTCTAGAGGCTGGAAGTCTGAGATCAGAGTGTCAGCATGATTGGGTTCTGGTGAGAGCTCTCTTCCTCACTTGCAGATGGGCACCTTCTCACTGTGTCCCCACATGGTGGAGAGAGAGAGCAAGCAAACTCTCTATTGTCTCTTAAGGACACTGCTACCATCATGAAGGCTCCGCCCTCATGACCTCATCTAAACCTGATTATCTCCCAAAGGCACCATTTTCAAATACCAAATATTGGGAGTTAGGGCTTCAACATATGAATTTTGGAGGGATAGAATTCAGTCTATAGTTCGCACAGAGAGGTTGTATCAGAATTGATTGACATAAAAGTTTTTCTATATAATAATGGGTTAATCTGAGTGAGAGCAGTGGGTTAAGGGGAGGTGTTTTACAGCTCAGTGCATTATGATCCAGGTTGATTGCCACCTCTAAGTACATCTGTAGGTTTGTCATTCAAATTTTAAATTTTCTTCCCTTAAAGTGAGAAGAAGACAAGAGTGGCTGATGACAGGGTGCACAAGTTTGGTGAGGTTCTTGGGTTTTCATCAAAGTCAGTGTATTATTATTCTCTTAAATCTTTGATCAGGGGTATGCAGAGTGGAGGGTTGGAAACTAGCTGATATTTAGATGGAGGATGACTACATGTAATATATTAAGATAGAAGGTAAAATGTTGGATAGAAAGTAGGTAAAGGCAGAACACAGAAATTCACATGCCCCTGCCTCTGGCCTTTTGGGGTTTTGTGATGGTTATCTAATTATGGGTACAACTCCTTACAGATCTTGAAAATTATCACTAGGTGACTTAGGTTTGAAGTCTAGCTGCACCCCTTATCTGCTATGTGACCTTGGGAAAGTGACAGAACATTTGAGCCTCCGTTTTCTCATTTCTAATAATGTAGTTTAAGAACCAAATGTCCTTACACATAGTAGGTACTCAATTAAGGTTTATTGACTTTGAAATGAATCGATTTACCTCTTTATCACTGAAGGGCAAGTGCCAGAAAATGTTCATGATTATATAAGCAGCCAGACTGTCATGCTTGACATCACTTTGTAAAAGTAAAATTAAAAGGTATTTCAATAACCCAGATTCTCAATCTTATCTGAAACCAGTGGAGCCAGACCTATTGAGAAATTTAGAAATTTTCAGGTGGTAAAATATACATATTGCATATAACACCCCCAGTGGGGTCTGAAGAAAACACCCCATAATCAAACACATTAATGATTCTTTAGTGAAATGTGTGAATATTTATACTCAGTGAGAGATGCAGAGACTATTAATAGTGTCACATCAGTTCAGGTCAAAAGCAGGTCAGTTTAGGTCAGGCTTTGCTACCAGAGAAGTTATGAAAAAAAATTTGATATTTTGAAACCTTTTAGAAAAGTTTTGGAATTGCAGATAAGGGACTGAGAATCTATATTATTAAAATAACTTTTGATATTACTTTTATGAAGTAATATTGACTTTTCAGAGTTGAAGTCATTGCCACATAACTTGGTCATAAGTGTTAGATTATGAAAATAAAATTTGAATGCTGGCTTCCCAGTGAGAAATGCAAATCCTAAGACATTCGGATACCCAGACAATCACAGATTCATGGATTCATGACTAGCAAATGATGAGTATCTAGGCATAAAGCTTTACTGAATGCACAAAGAGCATACTATGTCACAGCCTGTGATCTTATCATGTGTAATTCACTACTATTTAGCTGACAGCTTTCACAACATAGCTTCCTTTGAATAATGCTCATAACAAGGAAAGGCAGTTTGAAAATTAATCACTTAGTTTTCATTTATTCTTTTGAGAAATCCTACCCAGGCAGTTGCAAAGGAGGACATTTGACTCAAAGTCCTATGCAAATTCTGTTTACCTGCTTTCTTCAAGATCAGAAATTTGATTGGGGACCTGTACTCTAAGACAGACCAAGCAGTGCTTGTCTGTGATATTCTCAGCAGAAAGGAAAAGCCTTTTTGTTTCTCTGAGCCCTTTTCTGCATCATAGCATTCCCTAGGTTGACCCTCATCTGTAGTTTTTAAATTACCTGCTCATCAAAATCAACAGGAAAAAATAAGTCAGGTTGTCAGTATAGCGTCCTCCGAGATTCAGTAGGGGTGGAGTCCCCAGAATCCTTTTGTTTGTTGATTTTTCTAAAATGCAGCTAAGTTTTGCTGTCAGAGTTTCAACCTTCAGCTTGTACCCGTCTTTAGGTCACAAGGCCAGAAATCCATTTTGGGAAGACAAAGCCATGGTACACAGTATTTACCTACAGATTCACAAGAAGCTCTGCATTTTGAAATTTTTAATGGAATTTTGATAATCGGACACTAAAGATTTATTGGAACCTAGGGCTTATAAAATATCCTTCCAAATGTGCAAGTTGGGAGCCCAGTTGGAGGACATCCATAGAGAAGTCACTGCTGAACTTCATTTGTGTCCTTTGCACTGGCCTCAGGGTGTTAAGTTCATCTATGAGGTTCTTTAGGGAAATATACTAGAGGGGGCTTTACGTGGCCCTACCCCACACACCTCCAGGTTGTTGTACAGCAGGGGCCACAAAGCCCAGAGGCTTATAGGTGCTGAATAGGCAGCTTAAATGTATGAATTATTGGGCCAGATGGGGAATCTGCCATATTCTTCTGAAACTGGGCAAAATCCACTTAATCTCCAGCCAGTGATTGCCAGGTGGAACTGTGGACCCAGTATTCTGGAGTTTTTAAAATTTTAATGAGAAAATCTGTGTCTTTATGTGAAATCTTCCAAATTTTTTGTAATGGAGAGAAATAATCCAACAACTAAATGAATTAAGTACTAATATTATCTTCATTTGGCAGGTAGTGAAACATATTCAGGGAGCGTCCTAATTTGAATGGTGTAGCAAATATTCAGTCTTTACTCTCCAATTAGCGACAGTGCACATTTCCCTGGTTGGCCTTGACCGTTTGATTTACTGTGGCTCAAGCATGTGAGCAGCATGGCTCCTCCACATGCCATTTACGAGCCAAGGCCAGGAGAAGGCCTGGCCTGTGTGCCCTTCTGCCATTCCCACAAGAAGAACATGTGCCTACTGGTCTGCTGGTCCACAGAAGATGAGAGCCGCTGGAGGTGTGATTTCCACTTGTAGCTTGAAGCTGAACCTCGTCCAATCTGGTCTAGATCAACCAACACCAAAGTAATCCTCAGGTGCATGAGCAAGAATAAGTGATAGTTGTTCATGCATTATTGACTCTAGGTAACTGATAGAGGAAGTTTACAACTTGCATAAATCAGTTACATCATCAGTTATTGGTTTGGTGAGGATTTGAGCCTGGGCCTGCTAAATCTAATGCCATAATTACTAATATTCTTTACTTACTGGTACGTTAGCCCACGGACAAGGTACTATTTGATTATGCTTTTTTAGGTTCATGATTCTAAGATGCTCAGTTGCTTTGAAACTTTTAAAAAAATCTTGCCCTTGGGAAAATTTCATTGTTCTTTAATTTTATTTAACTTCTAATTCTGTTAAACTGGTGATCACCATTTGGTTGTGTAGACAGTTTTTATTGGTAAGAAAGTACTTTGGATTTGCTAGGATGTGTCATGGTCTTCCTTCTTTAAATTACACACACATACACATTACACACACATACACATATTATACACACATACACATATATGATATTCTTTTCTTCTTTCCAATCTAGAGTTTGTATCTAGCATTCCTACAGTTGGACACTTCCCTTCCTAATTTTTTTACCTGACCCAGGATATTTAGGTTTACCTTATCTTATCCCAGTGTATTAGTTTCCCAGGGCTGCCAGAATAAAGTGCCAAAAATGTGTGACTTTAAACAACAGAAATTTATTATCTCCCAGTTCTGGAGGCTGAATGTCAAAATTAAGGTGTTGGCAGGGCCCTACTCCCTCTGGAACCTACAGGGAAGTCATTCCTTGCCTCTTCCTAGTTTCTGGTGTCTTGCTGATCGTCTTCGGCTTTCCTTGGCTAGCAGCTGTATAACTACAAATGTCTGTCTTCGTTGTCACAAGGCATTCATCCTGTCTTCACAGAGCCTTTTTCTTATAAGGACACAAGTCATATTGGATAGTGACCCATATCCAGGATGATCTCATCTTAACCAATTACATCTGCAATGATCCTCTTTCCAAATAAGGTCACATTCTGAGGCACAGGGGTTAGGACTTCAACGTATCTTTTCTTGGGGGTACAGAGTTCAACCTATAACACCCAGCCTGGGCCTAGAGGTAAGAGGAGATGTCATAGGCATAGAAATTCTGTTCACATAATTCTTAAATGGCCATGCCTGTGTCTCCCAGAGCCCCCAGGGCCCCAGGGCCTCTGAGGCTTTATCCTCTGGGCTTTGCATAGTTCCAGGAGAGAAATTGTCTTCAGTAGTAGGTCCTTTCACAGGGAGCCCTCAATTCATTTTTCTCCAAACAATACATTTTCTGCTCACTGAGTGAATATCTTTGCCCCAGGTGGCCAGGCTTTTTCATTACTTGGAAAATCCCTCAAACTCCAAATCAAAAAGAACCACAAGTTAACCATATTGCTATCTATTTTCCCCACATAAGTGCAAAAAAAGCATTAGGGAATAAAGCTGAAATGTCATGCTGGGCTGACAGTTTTCCATGCTGATTGACTTTAACACTAGTTGATACAGGAAGATAGTCAGACTGAGCACCGAGTGCCAGAAACCTGGTTTCCTCTCTTCGCTGTGCTGCTCATCGTGGTTCTCCTGCCCTGCGTTTGGATGATTCAAGCTTCCTGTCCCATGTGCCTTCCTGTGAGTCGGAAAGAATGGTCCTGGAGAATCGTGGCTGTTTGGAAAGAAAGTGGTGCTATTGCTTCCCTTGTCCACATCCCAAGTACTCTGGTGACAGCAAAGGTTGCTGAGAAATAGGACTTGGAGGAGTCAGGCATGAACAATAGTGCCATCCAAAATTTGACAGTGGATTTAACCATTTAAAAACATGTTTCTAGATTTAAGCTTATATTCTTAATGAGCTTTTTACTGCATGTTATTGAAGTAAGTTCTAGGGTTGTATGTAAGGATTTTTTTTTTTGCAGTCCCTGCCCCAAGGGGCTCAGATTCTTGTTAGGGCAACAGATGTGCAAAAACTTTAAAGTCACTCAAGGGGTGCCTGGGTGGCTCAGTTGGTTAAGCGTCCAACTCTTGATTTTAGTTCAGGTCATGATCTCAGGGTTGTGAGATCAAGCCCTGCATCAGGCTCTGTGCTGG
This sequence comes from Ursus maritimus, assembly GCF_017311325.1. NCBI lineage: Eukaryota > Metazoa > Chordata > Mammalia > Carnivora > Ursidae > Ursus > Ursus maritimus. The sequence continues at coordinate 22,356,809 of NW_024424786.1, forward strand.
ACATGGAGCCTGCTTAAGATTCTCTCTCTCCCTCTCCCTCTGCCCCTTCCCTCCTGCTCTCTCTCTCTCGAAATAAAGACAAAACAAAAAAAACCCTTTAAGGTCATTCAAAATGTACATCAGTAATTAAAGTTTAATGGCAGATCAAGGGTAATATCATATGTGATATAGTGGATCCAGACTTCCTCAGTTTAAGTTCTGGCTCCACATTCAGCTCTTGTACCTCAGTTTCCTTTTTTTTTTTTTTTAAAGATTTTATTTATTTATTCGACAGAGATAGAGACAGCCAGCGAGAGAGGGAACACAAGCAGGGGGAGTGGGAGAGGAAGAAGCAGGCTCCTAGCGGAGGAGCCTGATGTGGGACTCGATCCCATAACGCCGGGATCACGCCCTGAGCCGAAGGCAGACGCTTAACCGCTGTGCCACCCAGGCGCCCCGTACCTCAGTTTCCTAATACGTAACATGTGGACATGGGTGAAGTCAGGTGTTATAGGGTCTATGCCCTACACAGCTTTGGAAATCATCTTTAAGAAAAATAATACCACTTTATGAATATAAACTTAGCTGCAAAAATGAATATATATTTGGAATGAGAAAGGAAATCATAACTAACATATTTAAAAAATTTCAAAGCTTGCAATACCATCAGCATCATGAAATTCAAAAATATATAATCTCATTACTATTGATAATATGTACTTACCTAATACATCTCTGTAATACATTTTTTTCACATATTTTGGCTGCATGTTTTTGATCACTTCTTTGTGTGACAACAATTTTATAATACTTTCCTTAGTGAGAATATAAAAATACCACATTTTTCTTTTATCAGTGATTTATCAATTAAAAAAAATTGATCATTTAGAAACTTTTTTTTTTTAATTTCACAATTCATTCTTACCAATATCAAAAGTCTATGCTTTTTTCTTACGTGGTGCTTCTTGCCCTGTGGCAACTTCTAGTTTGAATCCAACCTTTTGCTCCTTCTAGGGATGGCCTGGAAGGCCCTGTGCGGTATCTGGGAAGTTGGACCAGAAGCAGGTCTACTTTGCCACTCCTGGTTCCTCCCTGTCTTATAGTCTGTTCGGGCTGCTGTAACAAAGTACTACAGACTGGGTGGCTTATGAAAAACAGAGATGTATTGCTTACAGTGTGGAGTCTGGAAGTCATCAGGGTGCCAATGTGGTTGAGCTCAGGTGAGAGCCGTCTTCCAGCCTGCAGACTGCTGACTTCTCATTGTATCTTTATGTGTTGGAAGGAGAGCTAGCTAGCTCTCTAGTCTCTTATAGGGCACTAATCCCGTTTGTGAGGGCTCCACCCTCATGACCTAAATACTTCCCAAAGTTCCCCCCTCCAAATACCATCACATTGGGGGTTAGGATTTCAACATATGAATTTTGGGTGATACAAATATTCAGGCCATCACACTCCCTAATCCACATGTTTTGGAATATGGTATGTCTTGGCCATGGACCCTGGGTCCTAGTGGCTCCCAGCAGGAGCACAGAAGTATTTATTTTCAAAGGACTAAAGGCTATGTCTACATTACTACAAAAGAAGAATTTTTTTAGTACAAATTTTTCAAAAAGGAAGCTACCTCCAGTTTTTTCAAGTTTGAAAATTGGTAGGGGTGTTAGAAGCCTAATCAGGGACTTTTTTTTAATATTAAGAAGAAGAAACCCACTCAGATGAGTTAAATTTAAAAGAAGTCTTATTGGGGCGCCTGAGTGGCTCTGTTGGTTGAATGTCCAACTCTTGATTTTGGCTCAGCTCATGAACTCAGGGTCGTGAGATCAAGGTCCACATCCTACTAAGTGGGGAGCCCACATTTCCGTCTCTCTCCCTCTGCCCTGCCCCCACTTGTGTGTGCGCTCGCTCTCTCAAATAAATAAATAAATCCTTAAAAAAGTAAAATAAAAGAAGGCTTATCAAAAAGTAACAATAAATATTCTCACAAAAAGGAAGTTAGGAAATGCAGACACGGAATTTGGGAACGAAGAACAGCTGGGATCTTTGGAGACTAACTTAGAAAGTGAGGCTTCCACCTTCTCTCATGGCCTCTTTGTCTCAGGGATGCTTTCTTTTTATGCACCTGTTCATTTCCTGCCTCTCAGCAGCCTGGCTTTTCCTGCTTTTCTACTTAATAGCTGTTGCGGAAGTGGCCATGAATTTCCATAGCACAGACTCAGCTTTGATCCTCTGTGACTTCTCAGAGCTATGTGTCCACCAGCATCTGAATTTCTTAAAAGATAGTGATCTAATTGGCTTAGCCTGGTTTCCAGATTGATTCTTTCTGTGCCAGAGTTCTGTGTCCTGACCACTCTGCTGTGGTTAGAGGGAGCAAGACGTAGGAAACTCAGCTGTTTATGTAGTCCCTTCAGCAGGGGCTGAGCTTCAGCTGAAATTTTAAAAAAGGGAATCTATTATACATTAGACAGTGGTTCAGAGGAAAATGGGCTAAATTCAATAAAAAAGAGGTGTGAGCATGTGCAATGTGTGTTTGTACTTCTCCAGCCGGGGTTTATTGCAGTGTTCAGGGGGAAACTCTGAACCACAGTATGCCGTGTTGCCTTTTTCTGAATCATCAGCTTCAAATATGTATAATTGAAGACATCATGTGAAGGATTAGCATGGAGAGCATAAAATCTAGCTGTTTATGGTCATGATCTCCCAGGTATACATATTTACTCCCCTCTGGTACTTCAGTGGGAATGTTTAAGAAGCGCCGAGTACATATTTGTATACTGCCTTTTTCTAAAAAAAAAAAAAAAAAAATTTAAAAATTAAGATGGAAACAAACTTTGTTTTTAGCGAGTACATTAGTAAATTTGTGAAATTGATTCATTTTGTCTTTGAAGCATTCTTGTCACTCATCCAGCATTCATTCATTCAGCCATTCCAAAAATACGTATTGAGTGACTACTGTCTGCCTGTAATGACAAGACCACCATATGGTTCTGCTATTATGGAGCTTATGGAGAGATGAGGGAGACTAAAAATAAATATGTCAACATAGAAATAAATTATGCTTGATTAAGTGAGATAAGTTCCATGAAGGCGTCAGAGGATGAGAAATAAAGTAGAGGGAGGCACAGAATCAGAGAGGACTGGCCTTAGAAGTTCTAAGAAGATGACCGGTGAGCTAGACCTGAACAGTGGAAAGGATATAGCCATGGAAACACCCAAGGAGGAGCTTTCCAGGCAAATGGAACAACGTGAGTTTGGGCCAGGCGCGGGGAAGAGTGTGACATGTGTGAGATGGGTAGTATAATGGAAGATGAATGAAAAATTTTGGTGGGTTTTGAAGACAAAGAGATAGATCTGACTTATGAGCAGTGAGTTTGGCATTTATTCCAAATATAATGGGAAGTTATTGAAAGGTTTTAAATGAGAGAATGATTTCATTTGGATTATATATTTTTTTAAAGATCATGCTGGTGAACTGTAAGAAAGGACGGGAAAGGAGCAATAAGGGAGGCTGCAGGTTCACTTGGCAGGTGTTCATGCAGAACGGGCATGGTAACAAAAGGTAGATGTCCCATAGAATGGGAAAGTGAACTTAGAGATAGAATTCACTTTCTGGATGGCAACGCCAATCAGTCCAGACGCATGCTTTTCTCCAACAGAGGTCCTTCTGCTCAGATGCAGGTATAGAGGTTCTGGATACTGGGGTTCCTCGTGCATGTTTAAGATTTTGTCTGGAAATATGACTGAAGGCAAGGGATGAAAAGACAATGCAGGTCCTTGCAATAGAGTGATTATAATGATAAAGCATGTATTCGAAGGAGGCAAGTCAAAGCAGGAAGAGGCTAATTGGTTATGAGAATGCACCAAGACCACTAAGATTGAAGAATCCTGCAATGTGGGTGTCTGAGCAAGTGAGCTGAGAAGGATAGGGTGTCAGCCCCAGGAAGTGGTGTTTCTGAATCAAGATGTGAGAGATGGTGCAGTTTCTGGTGATGAAAGGCCAGGTCTGACTGTGAGCTGGGGTAGCCGCACGGGTGGAGGGAGGACTCTTTGTAGAAAGGGAAGTGCAGCAATTGAGAGACCAACGTTCAAGTCACTGAAGTTGTTTGTGAAGAGCGTGAGTATGAGGAGAGAGAAAGCTTCAGTGACAGAGGGGTGTGATCAGACAGCTGTAGCAAGGTTGAGGTAGAAGAGAGATAACTAGATGGGATGCCTAAAAGGAGCAGGGGATCTTGCAGGTTGGAGAGAAAGCCAGACATAATGATCTGGAAGCAGCAGTGGGGAAGAGGCAGACACAACCCCTCTCTTCCAACCCTGAGGAACAAGGATGCTAGGGAAGCAGTGTTTATGGGGACAGCCAAGTCAAGCAAGGAGATGAAGGGAGCAGAGAATAACCTGTTTGTTGATCATAGATGGGCGATCCCAGAGGGCATAGTAGGTGGGAGGGGAGAGAAGGGGGAGGTTGAGCCTAGTGAGGGGAAGTGCAGGGCAGTAGAGGGGAGGAGAAGCTGGTGATAATAGACACTCTTAGAGTCTTGTGCTTCTGGGAAGCATTGAAATAAACAGAGTACAAGCCCTGACAGGTTGCTTCTGCTGCTCTCCTTGGGAAGGTTTGGTGTCGGGCCTGACTCAGAGCCAGGATCCCCTTCCTGGTGGTGTGGTGGGTTCTCAGGTGCTGCTTGTGAAGCTATGGATGCAGAGGAGGGGCGGACCATACAAGTGAGGACAGTGAAGGCCAGCAAGCTTGTTCTTTACCGTTACTAATCCTTAGGACAGTGCTGCTAAGTAGATTTATTCTTCCCATTTACAGAAGCCGACACTACAGCTTGGACAAGTTAAAACACTTGGCCAACATCAGACAGCGAGGATAGAGAGAGGATTTCATACCCAGGTTCTTCCAAACCCTCAGTCTGAGTCTTTCCAGGATCACACCATCATGGGCACTGGAATGGAAATGAGGAGGTTGAAGAACCAGAGAGAGATGCCGGAACTTTCTTTGAGTCTGGCTGGGACACATTCCTTCATTGCTTGGCTCTCATTCCCATGAGATTTTGAGCTTCTTGAAGGCAGAGACTGTCACCTTTGTATCTCTATCTAGCTACTAATACAGTGCCTGACCCAGAGCATGTGCTCAATAACATTTAATGAAAGAGCAAATTAATGAATTACTTTATGCCATTCTTCTCCTTTTCCCTTCCTGCATTTCTTCTTTTCCTTTCTTTTCTCCTTTAGTCATGAGTCAGTTAACTCATGGTCTTCATTATGGATCCACAGCTACAATTTCCCAGACTTTGTCTCAAAGTTTTGGGTCAAACTGCTTAATGTAGCTGAGACATCCCTTAACACCAGAAAAGTTGTGCTTTTACTCTTTACACTATGGTCTGGAATACTCAGGATTATTAGAATGTTGATTGCTGAGCCTGAAGGGTGCTGTGTGTGTGTGTGTGTGTGTGTGTGTGAACGCACGCACAGGTTCATCGGTATAAATTATGAATGTGTGGCATATATTTACCGCTTTACCCCAAGACTCCAGAATAGATGAATCATCATTAACAGATGGTTTTCTTTAAGAATTGTTAGTATAAATATCAGCTAGTCTCGTGTGCTTTTGTTCCTGTACTCTAATGCCCCTCCCATGTGCATTTTCTTTGGGCGGTGTTGAATACTCTTTCACACTTGTGTACACATCTTATACCCTTAAGGTGGCAGCAACAATCAAAACAGTATTGAAAGAAAATTAACTGAAAGGGTGGGGAAGTGAGGAAAAGAAAAAACGAATTCTTTCTGAAATGTTCTATAATCCTCCATTTTCTGCTCAGCAGTATTATATTCATAGCTAGATTATTCATTATTAAGAGCTTATTTCTGCCCAGACTGTGTGTGTCAGTAGATTAAGATGTGGAGGAAGATTAGTTTCTCACAGTGGGTGGCTGGAAATAAGTTCCTTATCTGATCATTAAAATCAGTTGTTCATGGTTTTTTGATCATAATTATTAATTCTGTCAGGGGCTTTTGCATGCCAATTAAATCTTAGTGCCTGATATGTACTATTAGGATTCAGCTGCATGGTACCAGTGTCACATTAGCAAGGCAGAAATGAGTTATGTGTGCCTGTGTTGGTCTTCAAAATTTTTCAAGTCTCTGCAATGCCCAGTACTTATTTTAGAAAGTATTTAATGATTTTGAGACTTTTGTGCGATAATACTATTGTTAATAAATAAAGTGCTCGCAGCTGCTAGTAATTGTCTATTATGTACCTGACACAGTCTCAGGCTGTTTTACCTCTGTTGCCTGTGTTTTTTTTTTTAATTAATTAATTTTATTTTTGTAGTAGTTTTTGATTCACAACATAACCGAGCATAAAATACAGAGAGTTCCTATATCCCCCCATCCTCAACGTGCACAACCTCCCCTGCTATCTGTCGACATCCTGCACTGCAATGGCATGTTCGTTGCAGTCCATGAGCCTACACTGACTCGTCGTTATCACCCAGAGTCCAGTTGGGTTTACATGAGGGTCCGTTCTTATACATTCTGTGGGTTTCAACAAATGTATAATGACATGTATTCACCATTGTAGAATCAAACAGAATCCATCCACTGCCCTAAAAATCCCGTGCTCTGCCTGTTCATCCTTCTTCCCTAACTCCTGGCAATCACTGTCTCCATAGTTTCACCCAATCCACGCTGTCATAAAGTTGAAATCATACAGTATGTTGATTTTCACATTGGTCTTTTATTTCGTAATATGCATTTTTCAAGACTTTATTTATTCATTTGTCAGAGAGAGAGAGAACAAGCAGGGGGAATGGCAGGCAGAGGGAGAAGTAGGCTCCATGCTGAGCAAGGAGCCCAACATGGGAATCGATCCCAGAACTGCGGGATTACGACCTGAGCCAAAGGCAGACACTTAACCGACTGAGCCACCCAGACATCCCTAGTAATATGCATTTAAGGTCCCTCCATGTCTTTTCATGGCTTGATGGCTCATTTCTTTTACTCCTGAATAATATTCCATTGTTTGATGTGCCACAGTTTATCCATTCACCTACTGAAGTATATCTTGGTTGCTATCAAATTTTGGCAATTGTGAGTAAGGATTCTATAAACATTCATGTGTAGATTTTGTGTGGACATTGTTTTCAGTTCCTTTGGGTAAATACAACAGAGTGTGATTACTGGATTGTATGGCAAGAGTATATTTAGTTTTAAAAGAAATCACCAAACTGTCTTCCAAAATGACTATACTGTTTTGCATTCCCACCAGCAATGAATGAGTTCCTGTGGCTCCGTATCTTTGTCAGCATTTGGTGGTGTCAGTGTTCTGGATTTTGGCCATCCCAATAGGTATGTACTGGTGTCTCATTGTTTTAATTTGCATTTCCCTAATGACATATGATGTAGAGCAACTTTTCATATGCTTATTTCCCATCTGTATATTTTCTTTGGCAAGTTGTCTGTTCAGGTGTTTTGAACCCATTTTTTATTTGAGTTGTTTTTTACTGTGTTTTAAGAGTTCTTTGTATATTTTAAATAATAGTTCTTTGTCAGGTGTATCTTTTGCAAATAAGTTCTCCTAGCCTGATTTATTTTCTCATTCTCTGAACACTTGTCTTTCACAGAGCAAAGAATTTTAAATTTAGTGAAGTCCAGCTTATCAATTATTTCTTTCGTGTATCGTGCCTTCAGTATCATATCTAAAAAGTCATTGCCATACCCAAAGATATCTATGATTTCTCCTTTACTATCATCTATGAGTTTCACAGTTTTGCATTTTAAATTTAGGTTTATGATCCGTTTTGAGTTAATTTTTGTGAAGAGTTTAAGATGTGTGTGTCTAGATTCTTCTTTTTTTTTTGCATGTGGATGAACAGTTGTTCCAATGCCATTTTTTGAATCTATTGTCTACTTTTATCTTCTCTTAAACCCATGCCAGAGTTATCACCTTTACCTCCATATTAAAGACAAAAAAAGCAAAGAGCAGGAGGATAAAATAACTTCTTCAAGTTTACAGAGCTAACAAATGGTGAAGTTGGGGTGGAAACCTAGGTATTTCTCATTCCAAACTCCTCCTCTGCTGCCCTTCAAATAATTGTGTGTGTGTGTGTGTGTGTGTGTGTGTGTTGCCAGGAAGTAGGGTTCCTAAAATAATATATTGCCACAGTTTAACGAAATGACACAGTGATTTTTGAGCCTAGGGGTTAAGAGAAAAATAAAATTTGTAAAATGTGTTAGGTGGTTTTCTCTTATTATCCAGCTATGCATCAGACAACTATTTGAGTATGAAGCAATGTATTAGGTGTTGTGGATACAACATTGAATAAGACACAGTCTGACTTCTAGTAGGACATTTAAGTGTTATCACGGGACTATGCTGACCACAGAGGAAGAAGTGATTTATTTAGCTCTATAGAGGGAGAGGACTCTTGAAATAAGTTGCAGAATTGTTCACAGCTACTCTTTTAAGAGAAACTAATAATAATGTCTTCTCTCAGTTACCATTCCACCCTCATGTATAAAAACATTAAGGATAGCTTTTTGGTAATATGACAAAAGTCGGTGAGGTAAAGCATGAAGTCTTATTCTGTTGGCCTCAGTCTGCAGAAGAATGGCTGTAGATAAATTCTCAAGTATATGATACACATAAAACCTAGGATGGGAGTGGGTGGACAGTGATGGTGGGAAGTGGTGGGGGGAATGGTTGGTTATCATAAAGTTTTAGAAGGTGGGCGTTTAGATTCCATAGTAAAACATAATCCCAATCATGAGAATTTTAACTCATGGTCAGTGCATGCTTTCGTTCATTCAATCATGACCTATTGATTACCAATTTTATCCTACTTCTGTAGTTTGCTTTGAAATTAGGGTTATCCGAATGCCTGCGTATTTCAAGAGACTCTCTAAGTTTGAACCTGTAGGAGAGAATCTTGTGGACCTGGTCTTAAGTAAAGATAAGTATGCGAGGGAATGGAATGCCTGGTAGATCACTATATACTCAAGTCATGATACAGAATTGCCATCAAATGTGGGGCCAAGATGATTCTTTATTTAGGAAATTGAAAGGCTCTTATTAGCATAAGACCAATGCAAAGGCTGAGAAGAATTGAGGGATTAGGGTAGAGATGGAGGTATTGATCTTCCCCAGCTGGAATGGGATGAGGCACAGTGGCTCCTTGGTTCATGTACTCAATCATTTGCTTACTGAACACTTCCTATATGCAGAAACTATAGATAATAACTTGCTTATCCTAATAACAATCTCACAAGGTAGGGATTGTTATCAAACCTGTTTTACAGGTAAGAAAACTGGGCCACAGAGATACTGAACAACATGTCTAAGGTCACATAGCTTCATTCCCTCGCAAATCCTTTTTTTTTTTTTTTATTCTTGACAACCAAACTTACACTAAAATAGGAAGTGGTCACCACATTCTAGTTTTATGCAGGCAACTGATTTTTGAATCAACATTCCCAGGAAAGGGAAGACTTTCTGGAGCTAAGCATCTGCTTCCTAGCCCAAGGTTGGCATGGACCAGTTAACACCTTTTTTCCTTTATGGCAGCAGAAAATGCCCCTAGGACACAGACATCTTGTGTTATCAGAGGTCCCAGTGCCGCGTGGACTATCACCAAACCCACATTGATAGAAGCTTCTGGTCTGTCAGGTCACTAATGCCTTTCACAGCTGTGTGCCCCATACAGCCCTGAGCTTATACCACTGCAGACCTTGCAATAACTCATATACCCCATGGAAGCATTATCTCATAACAAGGCTCCAGACATGGATATGGAAAATGGCCAATAAAGATATTAAGAGGGAATGGCTCAGAGAAAGCACAGCTCATCACCACCCTGCTGGTTGAGAGTGGGAGGCCAGCAGGGGCCCAGGCCTTTTCTTCTAATTTTAAATCAGGAGTCTGAGCAGTAAACCCCATGTCTCATTCAATTCACTGCACTGGTCTACAGAGAAGCACGTGACGTGGCCCACAGTGGCAGCTGAATGAATTGTTCAGGCTGATTGTCCCTTCCTCTGTCTGTCTCTTCCATCCGGGTAGAGATGGTTTAAAAATACACTGTCATTAAGGCCATTTCAGCTGCAGGCTGGAGTGGTTGGCATAATTGTGAGCTTCCTGAGTCTCTGGGGCTTCCTGAGTCTCTGGCTGGTTCTTTCCTGCTCATTGACACTCATGGCCTGCAATAGTTTTGAATGAAATGTCATGTCTAAGTTGTTGATAACTGTTAGCCAGCTCCAGGAGGTAATTGAAATGATCTTATATTTGCATTGGAGATTTTGTATTTATGCAAAAGATTGCTGAATTGCATATCATTGAGGATATATATTTTGAGAAGAGCTTTTCCAGCTGGCTTTGTGGCTCTTGTGTTTTGTTTCCAGTAAAGGATGAACCAGCATAGCAATAAGATAGGTTTTAAAGGGTTTTAGTTACGTGGTGGCACTTTTATTTTGTTTTGTTTTATTTTTTTATTTTTGCAGCGGTCATTTATAATTTTTCAACTTGATCTTCCTGTCAGTTGGTATTTGGGTTTATATATATAGCAAGGCCCTCTTTAGCTTTTTGAGGTTTCAGCAGCCCTGATGTCTGGAGATGAGTAAATAGTTGAGAAAGTATCTGACACAGCCGTTGGGTCCAAAGAGTTATGCTCTTTGTACCAAACCTAGTTTATTTTCCTCTCCATACCTGCTCAGCCCTCTCTGTCCCTTGGGTCCTGTTGTTGTTGGATGGATGTCCTTGTCCACCACTGCTTATCTCCTAACACCACTAGCTGTCTGATCAGGTGAGAACGAGGCTCCAGCACAGTCTCTTCATGGAGAGATCACATCAGCTTCAGTGCCTTGGACAAACTGACCAGACCCACAGAAGATATGGCGCCTTCCACCACTTTTGGTCTCAGATGAAACGCCAAACACCAGGCCATGAGAACTGGCTTTCCCAAAGACTGCCTGGAGCAGTCAGTTTACACAGCCACAAAATGTGGGGCAAACTTTGACCAGTGAGAGACAGGAGACAGAAACGAACTGGCAGATAAATTCTGTAGCCTTCATACTCCCTCAGGCTGTTCTCATGCACAGTGTTTCCATATAGCCTCTCCGGAGATGCCCTACGTGGCTGAGAAATGGACTGTTGTTGCCCCGTGGTCAGCTGAGCACTGTGCCACCTTGTAATTGATTTCCTCCTTTTCTGCCCCACTCCCCTTTTCCCTTCATCCCACTGCTCTGGAATTGCTCCTCCTGATAAAGCTCTGAGTGTAGACTATTGTTCTCTAGAGAACCTGGCAAAGACAACGTAATTCAAGAGGGACTCGCTTCTCAGATGATCAGTTATAATGATGGTAAAAAATGAAAGATAAAGGAAAATAAAGGGAGTAGCTTAGGGTGAATAGGAAGTATGCTAAAAAGTGAGCAGGAGAAGGTGGCTCTTTTTGAGAAACGTGGGATAGGGTAGGTTTAGAGAACAAAGCTTTGTCACAATATTTTAGAGCAAAAGACGGGAACGGTTTGGTGTAATTAATAATTCCTGATGCAACAGACAAAGTCTCTTTGACTTGACATGATGTAGGTATTTTTCTACTCAGAATCTTATATGGTTCTGGTGGTTCTTCTCCATTTTGTATGCAGTGTGAAATACTTGGCCTCCAAGATTTCTGGAGCTGGAGGTAAAACAAGAATAGGAGGGGGGAGGGGGAGAGAACAATTGAGCATGAGGAGAGAGGAAACATCACCTTAGCCTGGAAGTCACACATGTCTGGCTGCCCAGATGCAGGCCAGAACTAATCATATTGCCATGGCCTAACTGCTAGGGCAGCTGGGAAATGTAGGGGAACACACAGACTTTTGCTGCACACAGACTGTCCCATGACAAGGTCCATCAAGAGAAACTAACTGGGAGAGGGAACCAAATGGGACAAGGCAAGAGATTTATACCAGAAGAATGCAAAGAAGATCTTCAAGAAAAGCCAAAGTGGGCAAGAAGAAGTAGAGGTACAAGACCTGAGGTCAAGGTCTCTTTATGAGTAGAGGATACAGAGGGGAAGGAAAAAACTAACGGAGAGTTGGGTCAAGTTTTGGAGCAGAGCTGAGAGAAAAAACGGGTAGCTAGGACAGCGCCTCTGGTGGATATAAGGGTGAAACCATCCACGAAGCCGTTTTGCCACTTCTCAGTGAAATAAGACAGGGAAACCTGGAGAAGACGTCAGGTGAGCTGGCCACATGGTAAGGTGGGACAAGGAGCAATATAATATTCCTTAAAATAAAGAAAACCGACATGCTTACCTCACAGATCCACTTACCATTGTCAGTGTAAAATAGTGGACACATGATGATGTCCAGCTGCTCAAGAAGAACTCACCCACATTTCTATCAGACCTGTCAAATTTAGCCCTGAAAGGTCAGGAGTGTTAAAACACATTTATGAGATTCAGGTGCGAGATGTCCGAGGCGATGCGAGTCAAGTGAGGCTCATTCAGACATGCTTCACATCACAAGAAAGGAGGAGCTGGGGTGCACATTGAGAAGCAGGCATCCAATGACTGTGTGATAGGGCTGTTGTGAGGATTAAATCAAACACCTAGCACATTCTAAATGATTAATACATGTTACTGTTGTTTGGCCAACCCTTTGAGGTTTCTGTTTTAGAGATTAGGAAACTGAGGCAGAGCAAATGTAAGAGATTTGACCGTGAAATCGTAGCTGGTTAAAGTGTTCAGTAGTAGGTGGCCATCAGCTGGTCTAGGAGGTCAGGAAGTGGTGGAATTGTCATTAAAGACTTCCCTGATGAAGTGATATTTAAGCATAGGCATGAAGGCTATGGAGTTAGCCAGGCAAGGAAGGTGAGGAGGATAACAGAGGAGAATTCATGTAGAGAGAATAACAGAGAAAAATGTTGATGTCAGGAATGACATCAGAAATGGTAGGAAGAGGGTGTGGTCAGGAGCTTTACGAAAGAGAGGGAGTAGTCCAAGGTGAAACGGGAGAGGAAGATAGGCTTAGGCAGAGTCTCCTACGTGATGCAGCAGACAATGAACCCTACCCTAAGAGTCATGGTGGGCCACCGAAGTGCTTTAAGTAGATTTGTGGCATAACAGATCTGTGCTTTATAAAGATGAAGCCAACTGTTATATGGAGAATGGATTGGGGAGGGGAGTAAGTGAGAATACAGAGAACCAGAAGAAGACTACTATAATAATTTTGGCAAGGAATGATGGAGAATTAATTTGGGATGATAGCAGTTGACACAGAGAAAAGTTGAGGATTTTTATATTTACTCTGAAGATAGAATCTGCAGGATCTAGGAATAAAGAAGTTGAAGTTGTCTTTGGGTCTAGGTTTCTGGCTTGAGTACCTATATGAGTAAAGGTACTATTTATTTAGATGTGGGGTATATGCTACATTGTTGGTTGAAGGATATTTTTTAAAAACTCTTATGTAAAAAATTACGTAAAACTCTTATGTAAAGAAAACTTCACCAGCTTGCTTTAATGTTAACATCCTACGTAACCACGGTACATTTTTCAAAACTAAGAAATTAGCATCAGAACAATACTATCAACTAAACCATGAACTTTATTCACGTTTCACCAGCTTTTCCACGAGTATGCTATACCTGGTCAGGATCCAACCCAGGACATATAGTCGCTTTGTGCCCTTGGTTTTCTACAATCCGTAACACTTCCTGGTCTTTCCTTGTTTTTCATGAGCTTAACACTGCTGCATCATACTGGTCAAGTATTTTATAGAAATACTATCCACATGGGTTTGTCTGATATTTTTTTATGACTACGCTGGGGTTATGGAATTTGGCAAGAATGCCACAGAGATCATGTACCCTTTTTACCTTATCATATCAAAGGATATGTGATATCAACATGGCTTGGGGTATCTGGGTGGCTCACTCGATTAAGCTTCCAACTCTTGATTTCAGCTCGGGTCATGATCTCAGGGTCATGGGATTGAGCCTCACATCGGGCTCTGTGCACAGGGTGGAGTCTGCTTGTCCCTCTCCCTCTGCTTCTTCCCTGCCCCACTCACGTGCTCGCTCTCTCTCAAATAAATAAATAAGTAAATAAATAAATAAAATCTTTAAATAAATGGCTTATTATTGCCACTTGGTTCACATGGTGTATGCCAGATTTCTCTAATTTAAAGTTGTTATTTTTCCCTCTCCATACTGTGTTCATTAAAAGCAGTCACAAAGTTCACAATAAATTCACACTCAAAGAAAGGAGAATAAGCTCTTGTGTGTTCGAGAGAATAACAAATAATTGTGGACATATGTTAAAACCACCCCATAATTAATAAGTACTTTTGGGGAGGTACTTTTAAGCCATGCAGCTATCCTATTTATCTTTAAAGTTTCTCATCCATTAGTGGGTTTTGCCCACAGCAATTATCACTGTGGTGTTCTGATACTGATTATCTATTTCCCTAATTCTTCCTACATCTATAATTTGGAATGATGGCACCTAAATGTCACAGATCCATATTTGTTCAGCCAGCTAGTCTCATTGACTTAATTTATTTTACTGGCAAGACTAAGAGGTTTTTTAATGAGGAGTGGTGTCTGCAAACTTAACACTAAATATATCCAACTTTTCCACTCATTGGAATTGGTGTTACTAAGGGGGAATGTAATTTTAAAAATATATAGTTCATTTATTTGACTTTATCTTGAGTCTATTTATTGTTTAAAACTAGAATGAATAAAATAAATAGCGTATCCATTTCCAGACAGTTAATAAAACAACATTGTTCTTAATTCTATATTTATTGTAGAATGAATGCTAAACTGGGGATTTTAGATTGATGAAAAGAATGTGATGTTCTTCCAATTCAGTGCAAAGCATTAAGATTTCCATAGACTACCCTTAATTAAAAAAAATGTGTAAGTAATAGTTGGAAAATTTCAGGAAAATATAAATAAGAAAATCATAAAAATTAATATTTCTGCCCTGCAAAGGTAGTTTTTTTAGTATTCTGGCAAATATTCTTCCTCATTTTTTAAATATTTGCACACATGGATATGTGAATTTATATTTATATAAATAACTCAAATTTTAAAATTTGTATCTTGATTCTTTTAACATAATATTATGTGTTTTCCATTTCCTTAAATGCTCTCTTAAAAAGGTTTCAAATGGTTGCATAGTAATTCATCATATGGCTCATAATTTGTTTAACTGTTCTGTAGATTGCCAATGTAGCTTGTAACCAGTGTTTTACTAGTATAAATAATTCTATGCTATACTTTTGTATATCTTTTATACAATTTGATGATTTTCTTAGCAAAGAGACAGTAGTGTGGTGGTTAAGAGCTCAATCTTTGGAACTAGATTTCCTGGTTTGTATCCATCTAAGTCACTTGATAACTGTATGATCTTTAGAAAATTACTTAACTTCTCTGTGTCTGCCTCAGTTTCCTAATCTCTAAAACAGAAACTCAAAGGGTTGGCCAAACAACAGTAACATGTATTAATCATTTAGAATGTGCTAGGTGTTTGATTTAATCCTCACAACAGCCCTATCAGTCGTTGGATGCCTGCTTCTCAGTGTGCACCCCAGCTCCTCCTTTCTTGTGATGTGAAGCATGTCTGAATGAGCCTCACTTGACTCACATCGCCTCGGACATCTCGCACCTGAATCTCATAAATGCGTTTTAACACTCCTGACCTTTCAGGGCTAAATTTGACAGGTCTGATAGAAACGTGGGTGAGTTCTTGAGCAGCTGGACATCATCATGTGTCCACTATTTTACATATTTAAAATATGCCATGATATAGACAAGGTCCTTGAAAATATAATTTCAAAAATTGACAAGAAGCACTAGAAAACATAAACAGCCCTGTAACCATTAAAGAAATTAAAACAGCATTTTAAAATAGCATATCCAGATGGTTTTATAGGGCAATTCTACTACTTACAGAACATATAACACTGATTTTTTTTCTTGTATTCTTTTAACACATAATGCTTGTGAAGTTATGGGTATTTTTCTGAGTACTTTTCATATAGCATTTTCATATAGCCTTCCTTTACTTCATAACAATCCTATAAGGTAGGTATTGTAATTATCCACTATTCATAGGTGTTTGCTGTGGGCTTGTCATATGTGACTTTTATTATATTGAAGTATGTTCCTTCCTACTCAATTTGTTGAGAGGTTTTATCTTGAAAGTGTGTTGCATTTTGTCAAGCTTTTCCTGCATCTGTTGAGATTATCATATGATTTTTATCTTTCATTCTATTAATATGGTGTATCACAATTATTGATCTACTTATGTTGAACTATCCTTGCATTCCAGGGATGAATTGTACTTGATCATGGTGTACAATTCTTTTAATGTGCTGTTGAATTCATCTTGGTAGTTATTTTGTAGAGAATTTTTACATCTATATCTATACAGTACTTATTAGAGGCAAAACAACAGAAAATGGAAACATATGAAAATAACCTATTATTATTTCTAAATGTTCACTTTAGTTCCTTTTTTTATATTGTGTGTTCATGTTATAAATTTATAATTTATCCTGGTAAAATTGTTCCTAGTTGTATGATAGAATTAAATCTATTTATTAGTGTTCTGAGTTTTCCCAAGCCTTTGTTTATGGATGGATTGCATAGATATAATAATCTAAAATTCACTGACGTAGGCGCACCTGACTCAGACCAACTGCTCACATGACATCTCCTGTTCAAGTCATGGTTTACATTGTACTCACATCAGTCTGGCAACTATGGTCTCTAGGTGGAATGGGATACTTACTTTTCTTTTCTTGCT
This sequence comes from Ursus maritimus, assembly GCF_017311325.1. Classification (NCBI taxonomy): domain Eukaryota; kingdom Metazoa; phylum Chordata; class Mammalia; order Carnivora; family Ursidae; genus Ursus; species Ursus maritimus. The sequence goes on from NW_024424786.1 coordinate 22,373,569, forward strand.
GACTCCCAGATTTGATGCTTTCTCGAGGGAGTCCCTTGAGCATCCCTAATGTTATATATGCAATACATCTGCCATTGGTAATGCTGTATTTGTAAAAATACCAGCATCTCTAGGAAAGGATTTCTTTTTTTTTTTTTTTTTTTTAAGATTTTATTTATTTATTCGACAGAGATAGAGACAGCCAGCGAGAGAGGGAACACAAGCAGGGGGAGTGGGAGAGGAAGAAGCAGGCTCATAGCAGAGGAGCCTGATGTGGGGCTTGATCCCAGAACGCCGGGATCACGCCCTGAGCCGAAGGCAGACGCTTAACCGCTGTGCCACCCAAGCGCCCCTCTAGGAAAGGATTTCTTTGTTCTAGTGCCCCATATGCCACCAAATGTCAATGTTTTTTGGCACTAAGTGGAGTCATATCTCCTTCTGTATCTCTGTGTCTGCCTTTAAACAACAATTTGTCCCCAAAGTGACACAGAATCCTCCAGGAAAAGATTCCTACAGCTTTTGCTATAGGCTTATAAATGAGTCCACAGACTTGGGTGGCAGCAGGAAAAAAATGCTTTCTTCTGTTTTCCTCTCCATCATTATATCAGCATCTCTTTCACACAGGTCCTTCCTCCCTTAAAATTCCCCTTCTTCTGGATGGGACAGGTACTGTTACTAGTAGTTAAGGCTGTGGGAGCTATGCTGGACTTCCTGGGTTCAAGTTTCTGCTTTACCACTTACTAGCTTTGTGACTTCAGGTGACCTACTTCATCCCTCTGTGCCTCACTTTCCTCTCTACCTTGGGGATTAGATTTCCTAGATTTGTTGAGAGGAACAAATGAATTAGTCCATGCAAAATACTTCGAATTATATGTGGCATTATAAAATCTGTGATAAACATCAGTTGTTATCATATGCCTGGACCCGTCTGACATTTCTGATGGCTAAGACCAGGTTGGATCTATGAATTTGTGGAGCTGAGAAAAATAGTTGTAGTACATTAGAAAAAGTTGGCAGAGAACCAAAATGTAGGTGCCACACATTTTACCAGGATGTATTTTGATACTGATAACACATGACTTTTATCTGTACAATTTCTGGGCCATAGACTTGGATTTCAGAATTTGTCTCAAACTGCTCAGAGAAGAGGCTATTTCTCACTGCCAGACTCGCCAGTTGCTGGAAAAGATACCAAGAAGGAAAAGGGATTTAAAACTTAAAGGACAAGGCATAAAACACACATCTAACTGATAAGAACAGAAACAAAAGGGTGCTTAAACTACAGATAAAATGAAATGTTCAGAGTTTTGGGTTTCAGCCACAGGAAGTCACGGGGCTTTAATTCTTGATGGGCAGCCTGACAAGAGAGTAAATGAAGCTCCGGAAATCTGGGCTTTCTGCCAAAAAGGCTGTAGGACTGGAGAGCTCTGATTCACGGTACTGCATTCTTTGGGAGGAGGAACCCTGAAGTCTCTGTGTTTACTTCAAGGGACCCACTGTGAGCTGAGAGAGGCGGGAACTATGGAGGCCATGTAATATGGAGGAAAGTGCTTTTGATTGAGGCCAGCTCTGGGTTTAATGCTTTTCTGAGGTGACACGAGGGAAGATTCCTAAGCTCTCATCAACAAAACAGAGATTTTTATTTTGATGATAAAGATGTAATGTGTAAAAGGGCCAAATCATCCATTAGATACTATAGGTAGAGTGCCTACAACCTATAAGACTTGTAAGGGACTTTTAAGATGTTTGAGATATAAAATATTTTTTTCTTCAAGTTATAAATTTAAAAACTGGAAAATTAAAATTGAAAGGGATTTGAAGACCACAATTATAAAAGTCCTTTCAATTTTTTAAATGCCAAAAATGAAGTGATATGGAATATGGATGCATTTTAATAATTGGGATATGATAATATGGTACCATGTGGAACATTCTAAATTAATAAGCCTTAGGGAGACCCCTGAGTAAGAGCAGGGTGTTTGGAACATATTAGGTACTAGTATTCTTTTTCTCTCACATTTCTTTAGTTCTTTAGAAGTCTTTTGAAATATGGGAGGAAGTACAAGGTCACATCATTTAAGTCAGTTTTTATCTGGGTAGTCAATATGATGTTAGGTATAAAGTGATTAACTAAGTTTTACTGTTGTTTGATTTTACTGATGCATACTGTATGCCAGGTAGTCGTCTAGGTCATATGTATTAACACATTAACACATTCAATTCTCATAGTAATCCAATGAAATAGTGATAGCTATTTTTCCAATTTTAATGAAGAGAAGATGAAAAAATAGCAACGCTAGGCAATTTATCAAAGCCACATAGTAGCGGAGCCAGAATTGGAACATAAGCATTTGGCCCAACTTGTGGCCAGTAAGTGGTACGTGGGGTACGTAAGTTAGGTACTAATGCAGTGCTTTGAGGTAGGTCTTTTTCAGTTTTGAATTCAAAGCTAAAGCAAATATTCTGGCCGAAAAAGTTTTAAAAATTTCTTTCGCATTGTCATAAGATGCAGGATGCTGGTTACAGGTAGAATTTGAAATCTTAAGGGGTGCTTGGGTGGCTCAGTCAGTTAAGCACCTGCCTTTGGCTCAGGTCATGATCCCAGAGTCCCAGGATTGAGCCCGGCATTGGGCCCCCTGCTCAGCAGGCAGTCTGTTTCTCCTTCTGCCTGCCGCTCCCCCTGCTTGTGCGCTCTTTCTCTCTCTGTCTCTTTGACAAATAAATAAATACAATCTTTTTTAAAGAAAGAATTTGAAATCTTGCAAACACATAACAAAGGGCTGGAGTTAGAGCAATGGCTTCTCATTTTCAAATATAAGAACACTCACTTTAACTTCCCAAACTTCACATACCCTCCTGGGATAGTGATACTTTCAGTAACTACCATCTCAGAAAATACAAAGCAGAATGGCGCCAAATAGCACATGCATATTATTTATTTAGTTTATCATGGACAATGCTGGGAGCGTAACTTCTTGGACCCTTGTAATCACTCTGTGCACTTGTAGAATGGACTATAGAGAAATAATGAGCTATAATACCATACAGATATTTCCATTAATTAGGTAGGGTAGCATCTAAGATTTTTCTGAGTGTACTGGAAAGAAGCAAAACCTATTTGCTGTTGTTTTCTAAAAGTATCCCAAAAGGATTCAGAGAAAGAAATGAAACAAGTACATATGCAAAAAACTACATGCTTAAAAAAACAGGATTCCTGAAGGAAGAAGAGAGCATTCCTGTGCACATGAATATGAGCTACCTGGAAAATGAAGAAACCCCACTGAACATATTGGAGACTCTTACAGACATTACAAGTCATTATCTTTTTCTTAATGAGGCAGGGCTAAAAAAGTCTGTTCTCAAAGCTGACTCCTTATCCTATATAGTTTCTAAGTTTTAACATATTAAACTGAAAAAGATTCCCATTTCAAATTGTATATGCAGTAATTCCCAGCTAATTTCTTTGCTGACTCATACAGTATGGAGGTAAAGGACTTCAATATGATTTGTTAAAAAGTTTCTTTACCCTTAAAAATGTTTATACTGCTTTCCAGAATTTCTACATATATGACTTTATCCTAAGAAAATAATCAGAGATACGTGCGAATGTATTTGTGTAAGGATAGTTATAGCAGCCCTGATTTATAAGAAGGAATATTTGAAAACATCTGAATGTTTATCAATGGGAAGTTTATTACTAAGTTATAATACCCTTACGATACAGTATTCTGCAGGCACTAAGCCTGGGGTCCGTAGAAAAGAGATCCTGAGAGCAGATTAACCTGCTAGTCCTTGTTGGCAGGTGTACTTCCAGGGCAGCATGTGTGAAGCAAAAAAGAGTGAAGTAAAGAAGGGTGAGCAGCAAATGCGAAGTGATGATGGTTCAGCACTGGCTGTGACTTGCTTTCAGACTTGAGGGAGAATTTATCCCTTGACCTTAATCAGTCTCTTGTTTACCCCTGGTCAAAGTTCATCCCTCAGGGAGTTAACTCCTCCAAACTTCTGGGATATCCCTGCTCTTTTTTCACTCAGTAGGGAGGCCACACTCTGTATACTCAGTGTGCTTGGTCGGGTTTGGAAATGGTGTGGAGAACCAGAGACTCTAAGCATGTGGCTGGTTGGTCTCCATAGACTCACCAGCGCAGTGGCTGAGACTGAACGGGGCGGTAATTGTGAGGAGACGGTTGGGGCTGAAGGAATTTGGGGAGGCACGTGAGATATGGACATTAAAACAGACATAAAAATCAAAGGGAAAACAGATCGATACATTCACAATATAATGGTAAGAAAAAAGCTAGGATGTGTATGTCATTTGATACTGTTTTTATAACTCTATACACATAGAAGAAAGGGAGAGATCGGGAAAGAAGAAAATACTAAAAAGACATCCCACAGAGCCTCATTATACAATCATCTGTAGAAGGTAGATTCACAACTAAACTTCAGAGAATTTTTTTTCCATTGGGATTTTTTGTGCTTTTCATGGGTTCTGTGTGGAACATGAATTGTTTGCTGTTTTGAAAATAAATCATAGATAATGAGTAGAAATTTATCTGTAGGGTAGTTCAATATACAGTTAGCTATAATAATAAGAAAATATAATGCTAGTTAAAATAACAAAATGAAAACTTAGAGATTCAACAGTCTTTTATATCCTATCAATGAGAATGCATCCTGATATTTAATACACTGAAACCTGCATAATTGTTTAAAAATATTCACTGACATGAAAAATTTTAATAATACATTGTTTAAAGAAAAAAAGTAAGTTACAAAACAATATGTTTGATGTAATCATAGATTTAAAAATATTTTTGACTCTATAAAAAAGAAATCTTGGGGAGACTCCCAGGTAGAGAAAGTAAATATGGTAAAATTGTAAATTATTCTTAAATTACACAATATTTAATGTGATTTCATTCAAAATCTCAATTTTTTTCAAACTGGAAAAAAAAATTTTAAAGTTCATATGAAAGAATAAATGCACAAAATAGAACATGTTAATTCTTCGCGTAATGTCCTAAAATCAAAATGATGTGAGAGTGGGATTAGAACAGAAAATAGAGTCTGAGACTAGATCTAAGCATAATGAGGACTTAATACATTACAAGGATGCCTTTTAAATTCTGTGGTAAAATGATGGTTGACATAATAAATGGTGATAAATAATTAGATACCTATCTGGAAGAATAATGTTGGATTTCTACCTCATAGCTTGTTTAAAATACATTCTAGATCAATTAAGCAACAAAGTGCAAAAAGCAAAATAATAAAAACATTAAAAACTTTACGAAAATGTTTATATAACCTTAGAGTGGGAGAGAGATTCTGAATGAGATGGGAAACCCAGAACTACATAGAAAAGGATTGGCAGAGTATGAAATTTTTCCTAGTGGAAAATAACACAATTAACAAAGAACTGAGACAATTTGTAAGCTGGAGAAAGTATTTGCAGTATTTATAACAGAAAAGAAGCTAGTATTTCTAATATCCAGGTAATTCCTACAAATAACTAAGAAAAAAAAGAAGGAAAATAATATGAACACACAATTGGTGAAAAACTCCAAGTAAGCATGTGAAAAGATGTTTAAGCCTGTTGCAAACCAGAACTGAACAATGAGAAGCTACTTTTAAACTATGAAAATGGCGAAATGCAAAGTTTAGATAGGATTGAGTCCTGCCGTGATGTCGGACACCAGATAGTATTGTACGTTGCCAGTGGTGTTTCCCCACTTCTGGGAATTGCAGCATTGTTTGAAAGGGGGAGGAGAAAAAGAGAAACCAAACCAACCAACCAAACAAACCCTACAAATAACCTGAAATGCGTTAGTAAGAGAATTTAAAAGAGATTAAAATATGGCACATCCATACTATGGAATATTATGAGGCTATCATAAAGAATGAGTTAGGTTTTGATGTGTTTCCCTTGAGCCCATAGGAAAAGTATACATTTCAGAAGACTCAGGGTAAAATGGTCCCTCTGTACATTGTCTAAGATCCAGAAAAATATTTGTTAATTGATTGACAATATAAAAGAGGACAAGATGCCATGGCTAACTAGAAAAAGGGATGATTAGGTGAGTTGATAATAGATGTATTATATAAGCAAGGATTATAAAAGAAGTAATAACAAAGTGGCAGAGTTAGAATACACCCTGAAACATCAAACAGCAGAAGTGATGCTGTAGAAAATTTAGTTATTGACTCAGATGACGAAATTGAGAACCACTCCCACAGTGTGGAAATCCTTGAAAGAGAACATAATAGCAGTGGCAGACAGAGACTGGAAATACTGTGTAGCGAATTGGTCTTCCTTATATAGAGGAAAAACCAAAGGAATAGAAAAATATTTGAAGATAAAATAGAAGATATTTGTTTTAATTTTATGTGCATGCAGATATAAAATGCCTCATGATCTCCTAGTCAAAATGTGAAAAATAATTGACCTTTAAATTCATATTACTAAAAATTTAAATCTGTAATGATGAAGAATATTGCTATTAACAATCTTCCAGAGAAAAGAGTCACCTAGAAAAGGAATAAAAACTAGTTTGGGCATTGGTATATAAAGTTAAGAAACCAGATACAGGATTGACTCTACTAGTCTCTGTAGGGAAGACAGAATTAACTAGATAACCACAACTAGAAGTAATATTTTAACTTATGTGATATTATAGTGCAAAATAATGGGAATTCAACTAGTTAGAAAGTTCATGAAAACATGTGAAGAAGGGATTATTGAAGGAAGTAAAAGAACTCAGTAGGTAAAGGGGAAGCTGGGATAGCCAGTACAAAGACCCAGGACTAAAAGATTATCATTGTGGCCAGAATGGAAAGGTGATAAAATGAATGAGAAAACAAAAATACTCATCATGAAGTATCATCATGGGCTGTCACTTAAACAGTCAGGAAATTAAAAATTTTAAGACTGATTTTCTATATATACCTACTTTAAGACTGATTTTCTATATATACCTACTATATATACCTATATTTGGTAATAAATTTGAAAGCCTGTATACATTTGATGAACTTCTAGGATAACAAAATCTTTCAAGCTTGATTCAAGGAAGGGTCAAAAATCAGAAGAGACTACTAACACTAAAAGTTAGAGGAGGGGATTTAAAAACCTCCCAGAAGATGGCACTCCCAAACAATGTCATAGACAAATTCATTGTCATTATAGGACAAATATTTAAACCATTCCAGAAAATAGACCAATGAGGAAGACCTCAACAATGTATTTCCTGAAAGAAGTCTAACACTTAAAACCTAACACTAACAAAAATAGCAAAGCAAAGAATAATCTTTCTTCAGATGCTGCGGCAGAAGTTCTAAGGAAAGGAATTGGCACTAATTACCAATTTTAAAGAAAATGTTTGCTACAAGGAGGAGGAACATTTGCTGTACATTACGATGGAGTAAATCACCTCTGGGAATAAAAAGAAGGTTAATGATGGCATTTAGGAATATAATTGCTTTCATTGCAAGTGTGGAAAATAGTATTTCCTTAATTTCTGTTATTCACTGCCCCTTCATTTCATTCAGCTCATTGATTCATTCATCATATCATTTGATCTTCATTTATTCACTTTATGACATAACACTTTTTTTCTCTTCTTTGGAGTTCCACGTGTCGTATTTGTGCAGGAAGAAAAGGAGGACATGCATGTGGGGAGACAGCGGTTTCTGTCACGGTGCTCATGACGGGCCATGTGATGAAGACGCCACCCCAAGTATAGTGGTGGCACAAAAGGGGGCGGGCCTGGGTCTGCTGAGCCAGAGGGTAAGTGTGTGGTAGGGAAGTGAAGTCTTCATAGGAGAGGGGATGCTTTAGATGTAGCTTTAAAAATGCGTGGACCTTGGGGTGCCTGGCTGGCTCAGTCAGAAGAGCGTATGACTCTTGATCTTGGGGTCATGAGTCTGAGCCCCACATTGGATGGAGAAATTACTTAAATTTTTTGAATAAAGGACATTTAGAAAAATGCATGGACCTTGCTGAGAAAGGCATTAGGGGAGAAGGAACCATATGCATGGGCACCAAGGCATAAAATGGCAAGTGTGGCAGTGAAGGGGAGTGAGGAGGTGAGAGGTCTTAGTTCAGGGGCCTGGCAAACATGAATCCCTTATGTAGGTTGAGATGTAGGAAGAAGCTGTTAATGGTACTGACCGTGGGGACCCAGGATGACATGGGAGGGCTTGGGAGGCATTTGCTGCACGGGAATTAAAGTTGGCTCTTCTGCTGTAGGAAACTTACCCTAGATGGAGGGCCTTGTAGAGAGGTTGAGGAAGTGCCCATCAGAGATGATTCGTTTTCTTTCCAAACCTTATAAAATACTGGCCACCTTTAAACTTAAGGAAGTAGTGGAATTGCAGTGACTCAGGGCTGTAACTGTGAGTGTCGCTTATCACATCTGGTTAAGAGATTACCAGAGAACAGAGCATTTGTGTTTGCTCCAATAGATCATGCTTTCCTTTCCTAGTGATGGTACTTTAATGAGAAAATTAGTGCACACGTATGTTCTCTGTCTGATGGATCATTATGCGAATGTGCCTGTTATTTAAAATACCCAATATATCAGGTTCATAAAAAAGTGATAAGCAGCAGATAATTCATTTTGAAGGCCATAATCAGTTGCAATCCACAATCTCTCTTTTAAAGGTAGAAGACACTTTGAATAATGCTAATTTGGGGTTTTCCTCTTGCCAGTACTATTTGAACTCTTCTACCCGGAGGAGAAGCATAAGGCTTATTTTTTCCCAGGAGGGCACCAGTGCTAATGAAACACTAGTACAGGTAACCCAGGCGCTTGAAGCTGGCAGTTGAATTATTCCCCCAAAGTCTCTCAACACCAACCAACCCTAGATAGACAGGAAATCAAACAGTCTAGTGCTCAAGGGGTAAACACGGGGATTTGTATCTGACTACAGCACTTTAGTTCTGTTCATACTTTATCTGGAATGTTCTTAGCAACCCCCATCTCTTCCGTCTGCCCCTTATCTCCTGGCTCTAGTTATATTCAAGAAGCATCAGCAAGAGGTAAGTTATCAATAAAGGCCTAAAACCATTTGTTACAAGGTTGTATCAGCTTGTGCCCCATGAATTGAGACGGATTAATGTCAGTAAGAACACACTGCATACATAATAAGAATTTTTTAAAGAAGGAGCTGATAATCTGCTACTAACTCATTTTTAGGAACTGTTGTATAATTCATGTGGCTTTTGCATATTGTTCACTGAATTACTGAGTAAAGAATACCTGTGCATCAGATAAGATACACACTGAAACCAAAGAGAGAGTAAGAAATGCATTTTTCAGTTTTGTCCCAATACTGGCAGTCAGTCCTATTTGAATGATAAAAGGCAGATAAAATTAATTCACAAAAAAAGACTAAAATAAATATGGTTGGAATTGTAAAACTAGCAGAGATCTTAGTTTGTAGACAAACTGAGCAGAGATGTCAAGCATATGGAGGACAAATCATCTGCTATTTCTTTGAGATGGTAATATTTTCCAATGAGCAAATAGCTACAGTATTCGGTGTCAGCGGAGGGAATTGCTGTTTGACTGCGGTAATGAATCATTTAGGCTGAGAAGGAGTCAGGTATGTGAGTCACATCTGCTGTTGCATGGACTTCATCAGCCTGGCTCAGATGCTTTCTGCTTTCCTGGGGGTTTCAGGAAAAGGCTCTTGGCCAGGGATTCTCTGCTTCTTTCCTCTTGTCACTGAGCACACAGTCCCGTAACAAGTTGTGGGAGAAAGATTCCACCTACAAGTGTGATTTCTCGAAGGGAAGCTTAGGGATTCCTCTCATCCATTGCAAAATAGGAAAATGAATTTTTTCTGGACTGCTCCAGACTGCTGGAGCTAAAGTTCTATCACTGGGCTTGTTGCTGTGGCTTGGGGCTTTGCTTGTGAGTTAAGAGGAGATCTTCAAGAGAGTTTCCGTCTTTTAAACATTGTTGTGCAAGTGTTCATTGAATTATATCCCTGAATTAGATGTTAATAGGAGGAAAGAATAGAAGGATTATGGAGGAACTGAATTGGCTGGGGCGAAAGAGACTTTATAGTAAAGGAAGGTAGGGTAAAACAACCACAGTAATAACTTCCATTTATTATCTACCAAACATTGTTCTAGTGGCTGTATATATTATCTCATTGATTCCTCGCCAAATTCCGACTATGAGCAATTTTTACGTCTGTGTTAAAGGCAACAGGGGCTCATATAAGTTAAGCGACATGCCCAAGTTCAGTCAACCAATGAGTGGGGGAATTGAAATCTGAATTAGTGTTGCCCGTTCCTGAACATGAACATGGACAAGGAAACACTATGCTGTCCAGCAACTCTGACAAGGTCTGTTTCTGATGGGATCTGCCATGCTTTCCTTGACTGTTCTCTGCCTAGTGTCACCAGGATCTCTGCCCAGGTTATCAAGGACCAGGGACAAGTTCTACTCACAGTTCTATCACTAACTTAGTGTGTGGCCTTGAGCCAGTCACTCAGTTCTTTTGTCCTGTTCGTTCAATTATAAAATTGCGGTGGGGCAGGATCAATGGTTCTTAATGTCTGAGAATTGTCCGTCTAAATGAACTTCCACACAAAATTTTGCCCACAGTTTATATTCTTATGGACTTCCTGAAATTTCAGTCAGGCTAAGCATGTCAGGATTAGAGAGTCTTTCTGTTATTTTTTGATGAGGCCTGCTGGTTTAGACTTTTCACCTTAGAGTTTTGGAGGGATAAGAAGTAGTGGTGGTCATGGGTTAGGTAAAATGTCAAAGAACAAGGAAAATGTGGATCTAATGTAATTAAAGGGAAGCTAACTATCTACATTTCTGTCAGATAGTATTTTATAAACTTTTTTTTTTTTGAGCACCTGGGTGGCTTAGTCGGTTAAGCATCTGACTTTGGCTCAGGTCATGATCCTGGGGTCCTGGGATCGAGCCCTGCATCGGGCTCCCTGCTCAGCGGGGGTCTGCTTCTCCCTCTCACTCTATGTGCGTGCTCTCTTTCTCTCAAGTAAATAAATAAAATCTTTAAAAAATAAAATAAATAAAATTAAAAAAAAAATCAAGGATAGTATTCTCTACCATTGAGGAGTCCTTATAAATGGGTAAATTTCATTATCATTTAATACACAGTTTGCTCCAAAACCTCTATTCTTTTGTAATAATGGCTAATAATAACAATAATGGCTATCATATATTGAACACTTATACCTAAGCTTTGTGCTAAAGGTTTTGCATACATTATCCTATCCAATTTTTGCAGAAATCCTGTATGATAGGTAATATTATTACTTTTTTAAAGATGAGAATAGAGGCTCAGAGAATCCTGTATGATAGGTAATATTATTACTTTTTTAAAGATGAGAATAGAGGCTCAGAGAAGTTAGAAATGTGCAGACATATTTTTTTAAAATATATATCTAACTGGGTGATGGACATTAAGGAGGATACGTGATGTAATGAGCACTGGGTGTTATATAAAACTGTTGAATCACTGACCTCTACTTCTAAAACCAATAATACATTATATGTTAATTAATTGAATTAAAATAAAAAGTAAAAAATATAACAAAAACATTTATCTATGTAGATATAGGTATATCTCTCTATTTATAGAATCTGTCTATCTAGATATCTATATCTATATATATATCTTCAGTTTCCATTGCAGTTTGGCTTCTCTAAATAATTATGGTTCTAAGTAACCACATCGTCAAACTAAAACTCATTATATTCAAGTGAAAGAGAGATTATATATCACTGAGGATTACATTTGGCTTTTGGTAGCAGTAAACTCAATTTAGAATGGCTTAACCAAGTAGGTATTTTGTAAGCCTAGTGTTCCTGAATATACCCTGGAAAGTTCATGAGACTGTCTGCCACCCCCAAAATTAATGTATTTGCTAAGGGGAAAGTGGGTTTGAAAACTCAAGTCAAGTGTTTGCTCTACACTCAAGGTTTTGCACTTGCAAGATTATCAGTTTTGGCTGCATTCTTTCAAATACCCTTTCACAACACAGCAATTCTTCATTTTAAAATTGTCTTTGCCTCTTTGTTGGTATTAAAATGTCCTTTTTCTCCCAACAAACAAAAGTCCAGGACCAGATGGCTTCCCAGGGGAATTCTACCAGACTTATTTTCTTATTTTTATCTTTTTTCCAAATTTGAATTCCAGATAACCAACAAATAATTTTTTACTGTAAGTGTGATGGTTAGTTTCATGTGTCAGCCTGACTGGACCACAGTGCCCAGAGATTTGGTTAAACTTTATTCCATTATTTCTGTGAGGGCATTTTTAAATGAGATCAACACGTAAATAGGTGGACTTTGAGTAAAGTAGATGAAGGCCTGAAGAGAACAAAATATTGACCTCTCACAAGCAAGAAGAAATTCTACAGCACATGGTGTTCAGACATTTTATTATGGTTTAATAGCTTGAATGGCCTTTGACACAGAAGTACAGTTTCCACCAACAAGGGAGTTTCAAGTGAAGCTTTAGAAAAAGTTCATCACGGTGATTCTAATATGCCTCCTGGTTAAGGCCCCCTGGCTGAGGAAGCAGATCAAAATGCCACAGAAGTACCCTGATTTGGGGAAGAAAGGCAGCTACTATTTATAATAAAAGAGTACTTCAGCTACCTCCATTTTGACCTCAGGCTGTACTTTCTAATTGATTAGGTTCTTCTTTTCAGTTTTTCTCTCAATTCAGGCAAAAGACCCTGTGGGCAAAGCATCCCCTGATCAGAAAATAAACTACCTGCTCAATCAATAAGGACTGCCATGAGCCAGCAAGACCCCACCTGTGATTGACCCCAAGACAATGACCAGCCTGACCTTTGCTGCCCACCTGCATGTACCCACCAACATTTGTCCCACATTTTCCTTATGTTGTTGAAAACTGACCTCTGTGCTCTGAGGTTTACCAGACATTTAAAGAAGAGTTAATACCTATTCTTCTCAATCTGTTCCAAAAAATAGAAATGGAAAGAAAACTTCCAAACTCATTCTATGAGGCCAGCATTATCTTGATTCCAAAACCAGGTGAAGACCCCACTAAAAAGGAAAATTATGGGCCAGTGTGCCTGATGAATGTGGATGCAAAAATTTTCAACAAGATACTGGCAAATCAAATCCAATAGTACATTAAAAGAATTATTCACCATGACCAAGTGGGATTTATTCCTGAGGGCTGCAAGGGTAGTTCAGTGTTATACACCACATTAATAAATGAAAGGATAAGAACCACATGATCCTCTCAATAGATGCAGAAAAATCATTTGACAAAATACAGCTTCCATTATTGATAAAAACCCTCAGCAAAGTAGGGATAGATGGGACATACCTCAACAACATAAAGGCCAGATACAGAAGACCCACAGCTAATATCATCCTCAATGGGGAAAACCTGAGAGCTTTTCCTCTCTGGTCAGGAACAAGACGGGGATGTCCACTCTCAACATTACTATTTTACATTGGTACTGGAAGTCTTAGCCTCAGCAGTCAGACAACAAAAAGAAATAAAAGGCATGCAAATTGGCAAGGAAGAAGTCAAACTTTCACTCTTTGCAGACAACATGATACTCTATATAGAAAACCCGGAAGACTCCACCAAAAAATTGCTAGAACTAATACATGAATTCAGCAAAGTTGCAGGATATAAAAATCAATGTATAGAAATTTGTTGGATTTCTCTACACCAGTAATGAAGCAGCAGAAAAAGAAATCAAGGAATTGATCACATTTACAATTGCACCAAAAACAAGAAGATACCTAGAAATAAACCTAACCACACAGGTAAAAAATCTGTACTGTGAAAACTATAGAACACTTATGAAAGAAATTGAAGAGAACACAGAAATGGATCATGGATTGGAAGAGCAAACATTGTTAAAATGTCTGTACTGCCCAAAGCAAGCTACACATTTAATGCAATCCCCATCAAAATACCACCAGCATTTTTCACAGAACTATTATAAACAATCCTAAAATTTGTCTGGAACCACAAAAGACCCCAAAGAGCCAAAGCAACCCTGAAAAAGCAAAGCAAAGCTGGAGGAATCATGATTGCAACTTAAAGCTGTATTACAAAGCCATAGTCATCAAGACAGTATGGTACTGGCACAAAAACAGACACATAGATCAATGGAACAGAATAGAAAACCCAGAAACGGACCCACAATTATATGGTCAACTAATCTTCAACAGAGCAGGAAAGAATATCCAATGGAAAAAGAGTCTCTTCAACAAATGGTGCTGGGAAAATTGGACAGCCACATGCAGAAGAATGAAACTGAACCACTTTCTTACACCAAAATAGACTCAAAATGGATGAAAGACCTTAATGTGAGACAGGAATCAATCAAAATCCTAGAGGAGAACACAGGCAGTAACTTCCTTGACCTCAGTCATAGCAACTTCTTACTAGATACATCACCAGAGGCCAGGGAAACAAAAGCAAAAATTAACTGCTGCAACTTCATCAAGATAAAAAGCTTCTGCACAGTGAAGGAAGCAATCAGCAAAACTAAAAGGCAACCTATGGAATGGGAGAAGATACTTGCAAATGACATATCCAATAAAGGGTTAGTATTCATGATCTATAAAGAACTTACCAAACTCAACATGCAAAAAACAAATAATCCAGTTAAGAAGTGGGCAGAAGACATGAACAGGCATTTTCTAAAGAAGGCATCCAGATGGCCAACAGACACATGAAAAGATGCTCAACATCACTCATCATCAGGAAAATACAAATCAAAACTACAATGAGATACCACCTTATACCATTCAGAATGGCTAAAATTAACAACATGAGAAAAAACAGGTGTTGGTGAGGATGTGGAGGGAGGGGGACCCTCCTGTACTGTTGATGGGAATGCAAACTGGTACAGCTACTCTGGAAAACAGAATGGAGGTTCCTCAAAAAGTTTAAAATAGAACAACACTATGATCCAGCAATTGTGCTTCTAGGTATTTACCCAACGGATACAGGAATACAGATTCGAAGGAGTGCATGCACCACAATAATGGTGTTTGTGGCAGCATTACCAACAATAGCCAAACTATGGAAAGAGCCTAAATGTCCATCGACTGATGAATGGATAAAGAAATTGTGGTGTATATATCTGTATATCTATCTACCATCTATCTAAAAAGGAATACATATGTTTGTGTGTGTGTGTGTGTGTGTGTGTGTGTGTGTGTGTAATGGAATATTAGTCCGTCATCGAAAGGAATGAAATCTTGCCATTTGCAATGACATGGATGGAAATAGAGTATATTATGCTAAGCGAAATCAAAGAAAGACAAATACCATGATTTCACTCATATGTGGAATTTAAGAAACAAAACAGATGAACATATGGGGGGGAAAATAAAATGGCCTTTCTTTTATAAGTTGAAGATTATGAAGTATGGTAATAAGTTTTTTTTGTGTGTGTGTGTGTGTGTGTGTGTGTGTGTGTGTATGTCCTTACTGGAAAAATGGCTTGGTGACACTCTTTTGGCCCCTTCTCTGCTTGTCACATTCAAAATTCTCCTATTTTCGAAGATTTGAAATGTACCACTTAGTTGAATTCAAATGGTGATATCCATGCTAAGAAGCTGTACAGTTTTTCTCTAATTCTAATGAAGTGATTCTACTGAATAGTACATTCTGTAGTAGTAGTAACTGATTAATCATCCCAATAAGAGAACGTAGCTGGTATTTGTTTTATTATGAGAGAGTAAGCTTGAAAAAAGTTTAAATGCCCCTGTGTTTTGACAAGTTATAAATTTAGATCATGTTTAACCTATTGGCATTGTTAGCTGGAAAGCAGTCAGGTTATGCCAGTGCATTAGGATTCTGTAAATGTTTCAACTGATGATGTAATTGACCACGTCATCTCTACCCATGTGATCATCAACAAGTATGTCTATGCCTATGATACTGAGAAATGGAAAGAAAATGCAATTATCTGGCTAATTTAGTATCTCCCACCTCCTACCTTATTGTTGAATTTATCTGAAAAATACACTGCATTTCAGTGTAGGTATAAACAATCCATAATAATTATTACAAAAATAAAAAAGAGGATGATTAATAACTCCTAGATATTTATCAGTCTTCTAAAACTGAACATTTTAGTGAATAATAAAATACCAGGTGTCCAAATTATAACATGAAATAACTTACTTAACCAGCCATATGTCCCTAAATATCCAAGTGTTACTAATGAATGAATCTTAAAAAGTTCTAAGTGGTTGTGTCCATCAATGAATTTTAAAATAAAAGATTTAAGTTTTCTGAAAATATATTAGAATTCTAAATCATGGAAGAGATGACCAATAAATATATCCTTTTTGTTTTTCCTTTCTTCTTTCCCTCACTTTTTATTTTTTAACTAGAGACCACAGAAAAGAACTGAAACCTTTGAATCTCTAAAATTTTTCCTTGTGGAATGTGGGATCTTTGAGAATATTGAGCATGTGCTCTGAATAATGACTTTTTTTTTTCCTTTCAATGAGCCTCTGTGTAAGGATGCTCACTGGGATGTGGCAAAGAGAATAGAAAGGAGAAAGGTGAAATCGTGGCCTGTGAACATTGCAAGCCAAATTTTTGGGAAATCAGTGTCTTTGAGAGCAGCTCTCAATCAATGATCAAAGAAATTCAGTGAATAAAGACCTCAGCTTTTTTCAACCTTGTGAAGTAAATCAGTCAGGGATGTGTCCTACATCATCTCCCCGGGGTCACCAGGAAGGTTGAATCCCTGTTGAATAAGTTAACGTGTTCGTTTTCACAGGTCTTGGTTTTCTTCCCTTCACCGTCTTTGCCACTACATGGCTTGTGCTTTTTAGGCATCACTTCCGGGTCAACTTGTGAGGTAACTCACCTGACGCACTTTATGTAGGCTCTAAGTTATGATTTTTACAAATTTTTTAAAAAAGTTTTATCTATTTACTTGAGAGAGAGAGAGCAACACACGTGGGTGGGGGAGGGGCAGAGGGCGAGGGAGAAGCAGACTCCCCACTGAGCAGGGAGCTCACTGGGGGCTCCTTCCCAGGACCCTGGGATCATGACCTGAGCTGAAGACAGGGTCTTAACCGACTGAGCCACCCAGGCACCCCTAAGTTATGTTTTTAAGTGCAATCTTATGTTCATCTCTATACAGAAAACATGTAAAAATGGAGCTGCTGTGGTTGAAGAGAGTGATGGAATGGTGTGGCACTGATCAGGGAGTAGAACCCATCCACTCAGCCTCCTTCCCCTCGGCCTCCATCTTATTTCAGTGGGACACAGTGTTTCTTGGGAAAAGTTTGAAAACCTTTAGAATAAATGTTTTCTTTGACTTAAAAAAATTATCTCATTCTCTCACTAATTTCTTCTGCCAAATACTGCATGTTAATTTGCCAGATAATTAGCACATACAATACCAGTACATTTATTTACTCTTTCCCTGAATATTATATTTCTAAGAATCCCTCTCTGAGGTGACCCACACAGTTTTCCAAATGCAGTTAAACTCGTTCTTATTCCGTACACTATCCATTCCATAACTAGTTCAATCGTACATTAATGAGAATCAAGTCAGTTAACCTTGATTCCTTGAATTAAGAGATTGTATAAATCCTAGCTGAAGTCAATGCTGACTGAACTTTTTTTTTCCTAGAGTGTGACTTTTCATATAATAAACTTATTTAATGGACACACATAACAGTAACTTATCTTAGAGTTTGACAGGCAAATTTTCTGGGAAAAAAAAATCAATTTCCCTCTTTCAATATTTCTTTTAACAAGGTTGAAAATCATATATCTTAACAGAGAATGTTCCCGAGCTCTGTGATTAACATGCAAAGCTGTTTCTTAACAGCACTCTCTCACTTTTAAAATGACATTGAGAGCTTAGAGGCGCTTGTTCTTAATTTTTAAACCTACTGATTTCATTGTGCCTGACACAAAGCAGAACATCTTTGCCATAATTATTGTATAACAGTTATTTTTCACAAAGTTGTAATTTTCCTAAAATTAGCTGGACTGCCTCAATTATGTAAATTGAATCCTGAGTGCATTTGTAGGAGCACGCTAGACTTTTATAGGGAAATATCGGGGGGAAAATCTCCAAAGCATTTTTGCTGCACCAAATGAGACCAGGGAAAAGTAATTCACAGCCGGTGGTCACAGTTTCTTTTGGACATTTGGTTGGCTGGGGCCTCTCTCTGCTTTGTGCAATAAGGAAAATTTACTCCGACTATCTAAGACTAAAATCCTGCAGTTAAAAATGAAGCTTCAAGGGTGAAGGGCTCCACATGACCTTGATGCTACGTTTTGGCAAGGCTAGCCTGCATCTTCTCTTCTTGTTTCCTTCTGACACAGTATCATTTCTCTCCCCACCGTATGACTTGTTCTGCTTACCTGTTGTTGTGTGACAAACTACCCTAAAATTTAGTGGCTTCAACAGGCACTTGTCATTATCTCTTTCAGTTCTGTGGGTTGAATAGACTGAGCGGAACAATTCTTCCTTATCACCTCTCATGGGATTATACTCAAAGAAAAGCTGGATTTGGAATCATCTGCAGGCTTGACAGGGCTGGCTCTTCCAAGATGGCTTCTTCACACACATTTCAGGTACTCAGTGCTCCTTTACATG
Organism: Ursus maritimus; assembly: GCF_017311325.1. Classification (NCBI taxonomy): domain Eukaryota; kingdom Metazoa; phylum Chordata; class Mammalia; order Carnivora; family Ursidae; genus Ursus; species Ursus maritimus. Next base: position 22,392,185 of record NW_024424786.1, read on the forward strand.
GCCTCTGCCTTCAGCAGAGTAGTTTGGACTTCTTTCATGGCACCTCAGGTCTCCAAGAGGAAGAAAGGGAAGCTGCCAGTTCTTGCAAAGAATAAGCCCATAAGTGCTGGAGCAGCACTTCCACTATACTTGATTGTTCAAAGTCCTTGCAGGCTAGTCCAGATTCTAGGGAAGGGACATGGACCCGTCTCTTCATGGAGGAGGAATCAAAAACGCTGAGGCATCTTTAATCTGATGCACTTCTCACTGAGTTGTTTGATCTCTGATGAAATTTGCTTCCTTCCTCATTCTCTTCCTTTTTCCTTTCCTTCCTCCTCTCCTGTGTTTATCTTTTTCTCTTCTGTGATGGAAGATAAACTCATTAAGTTGGCTTACTTTGCTGCTTATCACTTTATGTAATCCTAACTCTCAGAGGAGGTTTTTGATCAAACCCCTCCTATCTCATTATCCATATATCTTCTCTGACTGTACTCATTTTTCATTAATTGTGCTCTTTTCTAGCCTACAGACTTCTACCTCATCTTCCCACCTCCCTCTCTTCCTATGGCCTCCAACTCCAGTACAGTGACTTTTCTCCTTCTGGAAATTGTGATGTTTCAAAATGGCGTGTCTTTAGCATCCATGGTATCTGTATTATGCATATCAACTAAAGAGATGTGTGTCTATTCAATGATTTTAATACAGTATCACCAGCTAATACTTATTAAGTACGCATATATGCTAGAATGTAGCAATTTACATGTATTATCTCACTTAAATCTTTAAAACCACCTTGTGAGGTAGATTGTATTATCCTCCTTTTACAGATTAGAAAAATGAGGCATGGAGAAGTCAAGGGTTAGCATCATTAGATAATGAAAAATAATTTTCATGGTGCTTGTACCAGTTTGTATGTGAGAAAGGTCTCATTGCTCCACAGTCTTCACAGCATTGCTGTTGTTGAACTATTCAATTTTTGCCAATATAGAGTGTATGAAATTACATTTTATTGTGATTTTAATTTGTATTTTCCCAATTGTTAATGAACTGACACATATTTTCATAAAATTTATTGGCCATGCTTTTTTTCTCGTCTAGAAAATGGCTGTTTATGCCTTTTGCCCATTTTCCTATTAAATTGTTTTTCTAATTGATTTATTGGAGTTCTATATACATTTTTGGTACTGATATTTTTAAAAATATGAATATATATATTGCAAATGTTTTCCTTCAGAGTGTAGCTTGTCTTTCCACTCTCTTCTTGGTGTTTTCTGGTGAATGGAAGTTTATTCATATGTGTGTGTTTCTTCTGGAAACAAGACTGATTTGCTTCTTCCTTCTTGATCTTTCCATCTTTATTTCTCCATTTTTCTTAATTGCACTATCACCCTTACAAGGGACCTAGAGGATGTGATAGTGGACATTCCTATCTTTTTATGATAATGGAGAATGCTTTATTATGTTTTACCATTAAGTATGTTACTTTTTGTAGAATTCATTCTAGCCCCTTAGGAATTCTTTCCTTTTCATGAGTGGATGATTTTCAGTTTTTATCTAGTAACTTTTCAGTACATATATTTAGAGAATTACACAAGTTTTTTCCCTTCATTGTTTGCTTTGGTAAAGCATATGAAAGTATTTCCAGTGTTATATCAACCTTTCACTTCCAGGATAAAATCAAGCTGGTCATAATGTTTTATCTTTTACTCACATTGCTCTATTTTGCTTGCTAATATTTTAATATTTTTGCGTCTACATTTATGCATAAGATTGACTTAAATTTTTCATTTCTCTGAATGTATTATTAGTTTTAGTGTCAAGATTACATATACGTCTCCTCTTCCGGAAGCGTTTGTATAAAATTAGAATTATCTTTCAACATTTTGTAGAACTGCCTTATAAAAATCTCTGGCCCTGGTGTTTGCTTTGTAGAAATATATATGTATATTTTTATAACTAACTACATTTCTTTCACATTTTTAGGACTATTCAAATATTTTATTTCTTCTTGGCTCAATTTTAGTACATTATATTTTTCCAGGAATTTGTTGTTTTTATATACTTTCAAAATCTTTCCATCAAGTTGTTTAAAGTATTATTTTATTATCTCTTAATATCTGCTGCATGTGTAATTAGGCTCCCTGTTAATTGTCACTATTGCTTAGTTTTCTTGGTCTTTTATTCTGGATTAGTCTTGCCAGTTTGCTTTTCTTCCATACTGTATGATATTTTTCTATTTAAATTTCGCATTTGATTACTCATTTTCTCCATTCCTCAGGTTTTTGTTTTTTCTAACTTTCGATATGGAGATTTAACTCACGAATTAGCTTAGTTTTCCTTCTTTTCTATAATAATTATTTGCGGCTCTGCACTTCCCTTTGTTTGCCACATTATTTGCTTATTAGAATTTATGATACAAAGCATTTTTGTTATTATTCAGTTCTATATGTTGTTTGCCTTCCTTATTTTTTAAATCTATGAGTACAAGAAAGTGTATTTTTAAAAATGTAAATACATTATTCCTCAATTATTCTTTTTTAGCTTTCTCTTTTGTAAAATGAGACAAAGATTCAAAACCATACAAATATGTAGCTTCATAAAATATTATGAGGCAAACACATCTGAAATTACCATCCGTTAAGAATACTGTGTCAGTCATCCCAGAAGTTCTTCCATAAACCCCTCTCCTTCCGGAATAGTCATTATCATAAATTTTAAAGTAATTTCTTTGCCTTTCTTTATAGTTTTACCAATCCAATTTGCATTTCTAGACCCTGATCTTACCTATTTAATTATTTTTATTTGCTATGTCTTTTAAGTCTCCTCATCTGTAGTTCTTCTTCCTTTTCTTTTTATTATATTTTATCAGTTTCAGGGAATGACTTATTTATCAAAGCCAAGATTTTGCTAATATGTCCTCCTGATACAGTGTGCTAACTGAACATTTGTATTTGTCTGTTTTCTACTTTTCCTGCAAATAGGCAGTTGGATAAGCTGTATCCAAGTAAATATCATCATTTCTGTATTGATAGCTAAATTCCATTTTATCCTATTTCTTGAAATGAAGAATTCAGGATTAGTTATTTATTAGATCTCATTATTCTATGTATTGCTAATTCTGCTTCTTAAATGAAATAAATAGTAACATTACAATGTTATTTTTTCCTCTTGATTGTTAGTTGGTATAATTGGCAGTTGAGGAACTTTAAAGTTCTTTGTATAAAAAGTTTGCATCCATCATAAATGTAGTAAAAGGGCTGCCACCTTTGAGTCATAACATTTTTAGGGAGTAAAGAGCATGTGAGATTATCTCCCAGATGGCTTTAGATCTCCCAGAGAGATCTTGTGATTTTCCCTTGGAAAAATACTTCCCTTCTGCTATTAAAAAGCTGACATTGAACAGAATCTTTCTCTAGCATCTACATAAACTCCATGTGGCAAAGTTCTGTGTTCCTGGACTTTGTAAAGTTAAAGAGTATGCACCGATATTTTTTTCTTTCCCATATTCTCAAAACCTTTGAGATAATGGTTTTACTTTGACTCTCTCACAAATCTATTTTAAAAAGACCCACTAGATCTTTAACTACTTATAACCTTAATATCTATACATGTGCACTTCTAACTTTCATGGCCAATGGTAGCCAAATGTCTTCAGTAACAAAATAGACAGATGGGAGTGGTAACCCAGAGCATTCACCTGTCCTACATTGGTAGGGCATGACATACTCTTTCTAATTCTGTTATGTCTGGTGAAATTTTTTTATAACCATGCTGGAGCTAATTGAAATTTTAAGAAAACAGGAGTTCAGAGAATCTTTTGATTACCTGGTTCAGCCTCTTCAATTTAGGCAATTGAAATGGCATCTTCAAGTTTAGAGTGCCATTTTTCTTCTCCCTAATGGATTTTGAAAAGAACAGTAAATGAATGGAAAAATACTAAGTAGATGAGAAGCAATTTTTAAAAAACCAATCTGGTGGTTATGGTTCTGCTCAGGAACAATTTAGAAATTAGAAATCAGGCAATAAATACTTCAATTTAATGATAGAAAATCAGCTTTATATTGATGTCTGATGAGACCCTGGAACATTTAATTCTTAGTTGCCAGATTCTTCCATGAATCAGTCATTATTCATAAAGCTGAAAATTATGGGGATTTAGGAATAGAATTTTTATGTTTTTGACACTGTTCTTAAAATTTCCAGAAAAACTAGTAAGTTGAAGTATGATTTCTATTTTCTTGTATGTTTCATATTTTACTTTTTATATGGTTTTACCTTGTAGAAAGTTGGACTTCTAAAGGAAGCTCAATCAGTAACATCTATGAAAGATTAGCAATAGGTGCTATTTTATTTTGCTTCTTCTACTGAAACATGGCAGTTCTCTTGCATCTTAGTTTGCCTGAGAAGTATGCTTGATCATAGAATGCTGCAGAAGAATATTCTGGGACTTCTAAGGCTGGTTCATAAGAACTCTTGCAGCTTCCATCTGGGCTTCTTGGAACACTTGCTCTTGAAACTCAGCCATCATGCTGTGAGGAAGCCCAACGAGCCCCAGGGAGTGGTCCCTGGCCAGCAGCCCCGGATGAACTCCCAGCTGACAACCCCCACCAACTAGCCAGCCATGTAAGTGAGCCATCTTGGAAATGTATCCTCCAGGCCAGTTGGGCTGTTGATGCTTTATGGGATCACATAAGCCCACCCTGCCAAAGTCTGCCCAAATTGTAAATTTGTGAGCCAGAAACATGATTGTTTTTATTTTAAGCCACCAAATTTTGGAGTGATTTGTTATACAGCAATAGATTACAAAACAGCAGGGATCTCCTGGACTGATTTCTGAATCAATAGAAAAATAAGACTAAAGAGTCAGGAGAATGGAAAATCAAAATATTTTCTGATTTTCAGTAGTGGTTAGGTTAGAGAATTTGTCTTAGTTTGAGTACTAGAGTTCGCTTGCTGGAGAACTACCCTGCATTTTTTAATTTGTCTACCTGAAGCAAAGTTGAATTCTGTGGATGTGGGTCATTGCCTCCTACTAGTCCAGGTGAAGAAGGAGGGAGAAAGAGATTAATTCCTTCATGCTCAAGTCGTTTAATAGGTCACATTCACTCATTAGAGAAACATAGATCAATGACTGTCACCACCAGTGAGACAATTCACTCCACATTTGCACAGAGATGTAAGAGTGTTCTAAGTGTTTAGTAGTATTTAAGATAATCCATCCTAATGAAAACTGGAGAACTGTGTTAAAGGCATCAGGTACTTCCATTATAGCCTCTATCTTATCCACTACAAAACTGGTTCTCAATATATATATATGTTTTTGGATTTTATTTATTTATTTGACAGAGAGAGAGAGAGCGAGCACAAGCACAAGCAGGGGGAGTGGCAGATGGAGGGAGAGGGAGAAGCAGGCTCCCTGATAAGCAAGGAGCCTGATGTGGGACTTAATCCCAGGACCCTGGGATCATGACCTGAGCCAAAGGCAGATGCTTAATGGACTGAGCTACCCAGGCACCCCTCAATATTTTCTTGAAGTAATTAGAATATTTTACAATATTCCACTTGTTGCCAAATATGTTATAAAAATTCAGACTTATATTTTTCTGGTTGCTTTAACTAAAATGATGGTGGTTCCACATGGGCATTGAGGACATCAAACATTATTTCCCAAATTCTGTTATTTATTAGGGATTCGAGTTTTGTGTTTCAGAGGCAAGAAGGTATAGCAGAACCTGAAGAGAAAATGGGAAAGGAAAGTGTTTTGATTTTGAGTTTGCGAGTGATTGGATGCCTGGGTCTGTTAGACTCTATGTATGGGGATCCTTAGGCTATGGGGTGCTAGAGCCAATGGACAAGAGAGGGTAGCTTGGAGAAACATTGTTCCACAGAGCAGACAAGAGGGTCATCCCAGACTGCACATTACAGATGATAACTCTCTCAGAGATGCTACAACTTTGCCTTAACCACAAAAATGTCTTAGAAATAAAGACCACTGATCTTCCAGTCAATTAGATATCCTAGTAGCTGAAGAGATTCAGCCTCCCATTTTCAATCATGGACATTCGTAAACACTCAGGTCTCCCTGGATATCTAACCAAAAAGTGAATAACAATTGATTTAGACTTGCTGCTTTCACTCTTGCATGGATAAAGAATGGAAGTTACCATGGGAATTGGGGGAAAAGGAGTGTGAATGCTTGTCCCTGTTGCATACAGTTTGTACACTATTATTTCTAGAGAAACTGATCCATAAAATATTGTGACTGAAGTTATGTGACAGTGCCAGGTTAGAATAAAAGTCCAGAAATATAATAACCTGGCCCAGATCACTGTGCCATAGGTAACACCTGTAGGAGGGAAGGATTGGCAGATAAGTAAATGACACTCTTATTTATACCTCAGACAGATGCATATATTTTTAACATATTGTTAGACTGTATATTATACCAAGTCATCAGTAGCATTCAAAATGAAATATAATATAGATTGTACAGATATTGTGAATTCTCTAAGACTTACCTTTCACAGCAGAGAGTCCTCTCATTAACTCATTCTTCACTTATTCAATGGCATTTATTGCATTCTTGCAATGGATTGGACATGGTACTCGGTGCTTTCTTGTATGTAGGCATGAGTGCTGAGATATAGGACTTATAATACTAAAATTTAGTCTTCAAAATCAAAGGTAGTTTAGGAATTTGCTAAATATTCTTTTTGTACATATAATTGCCATTATTCTTGATCTTTAAGTGTTATAAAAATAGCAGAATCATTCTGAAGGGTTGGCTGCTGTGTCATGTGCTTCGCTTTTCTAATAATACCCTTGAAATTGATATTTTGAGGCCTCATCAAGTTGACTAATAGTCAAGTTATTGCTAGGAAATACGCTCCTCAAAAATCCCCAGGATTCCAAGGGGTCTTACATTTGTAACCTGAGAGTACTCCTAATGCCAACACCAGTTCATGCTTTCCATAAGGGCTAGTTCCACAATGGGCTGGAGGACACAGGTGTCCTATGTTTATATTCACAGTCACTGCTATCACTAATATATAACACTTACTGTTGAATGCTTCCAGTGTGCCTGGCCCTACTGTATACATTTTCCACAAATTTATTCATTCTGTTCTCACAAAACTCTATGAAGGTATAGCTATTATTCATATTTCAGTGATGGGGAAAAGAGGCATGGGAAGGCAAAGTAGCTTGCCTAGATCCCATATCTTGGAAGAGGCTGAATCAGTTCAAACCTAGACAGTCTGGGACTTGCATTTGGGTCCTTAACCAGCGCACTCTGCAATATGTGACATGGTCCCTGCTGTGACATTTGATGCTGCTGCTTTCTTTCTGCTGAGTTGTCAGTTGATGTTCTGCTAATTATGGTTTACAGTCCACACTGTTCCCTTTCTTATCTGACTTGCCCATCTCTGAGTTGCTCAAGGCTTTAGCTCACACTGCTTCTGACATCCTCTTTGCCATAGGGAAAGATCCTTTTGGATCCAGTTTTTTACAATGATATTCCGCAGTGGAGCTTCTTGGTCCCCAGGGATGCAGTAATTTCACTGATATGCTGCATCCTATGGTAGGCGAAGAGAGGAGGATAGGTAGCAGGAAGGGCTGTACAGGAAGAATTGATAAGCACAGTCCTAATTTGAACCTGGAAGCACAGCCCTCCACCCTAAAATTCAGCCCTTGTTGCTGAATTGGGTTAACTCCAGCAGACTTCTTAATTACTCGTACTTATTTGTCCCAGCAGATCATACATTGGTCTATTCCCCCATGTGGATACATTTTAAAGCCCTGCCATGGGCTGTGGGACCACTTTAAAATCAGGGATGTAACCAGACCCAGAAGTGTTCTTAGGCATCTTGTGTTATGGAAGACTTTTGGGGGAGGATTGTACAACTTCATATGATTGCCTCTTCAAGGCCTGCCATAAAATAAATTATGTATGGTTACTAAGGAAACCAATGACCAACTATTAAAAACCACATTTATGAAATGGCAATGTATGTGCCTTTTTACAGAGATATTAAATATTAATATCTAGGAGCAAGTCTGATAAGTATAATTTCAAAATCGTTATGAACATAAATGTTTCAAAGTGTACAAAAACTGTAGAAGGATATAAAAGCATCTGATTTCTATGGTAACAAAGTCACAGAAACTACTAGTACTACTGTGGTCTGTTGCCTACATCTATATGTAATTGAAGAAAATGCTCAGCCTCATTTACAGGTTACTGAAGAAAATACTTTTCCACTGAAGTTCAACAAACCCTAAATTCTATCCTAGACTTTCTTAGGTGACCCCCATTGCAAAACTTACATCACCTTTTTGCTAGAGAGTGGAATGTGGCCCTTACCTGGTAACTTGACAGAAGAGAATGTAAGTTCATGGACAGATAGATGCCAGGCCTTGGGGGAAGATTCTTTGAGTCCTGCAAAATTAATTAGGAAAGTCAGTGAAGAGTTTTGGTTCTCACTTCAGTTCTGCCACTAACCATCTAGGTGACTTGGACAATGAAATTTGCTTCTTTAGGTCTCAGGTCTCATCAGGAAAATAAGGAAGTTGGACTAGCTGATCTCCTAGGAACTATTCTGATTTCACATTTTATTATTCTAAGAATCTTTTGTTCTACTTGGTTCCATGTCACCTATATTTATTCTTGTATGATATTAAATGAGAACAGGAAAATGTCATATCATTTGCCAAACTATTTCCCCAGGACATCCTTCACTTTAGAATTTGCCTTTCCTTTTCCTTCAGGAATAAGAACATTACCTGAAACAAATGTTCCTTTCCTTGAATAAAGATATTTGTCAGCTAAAGGAGACTTTGCACAAACTTGAGAGAAAACCAAACTTAGATGTAAAATAAGCTATTTTCTTGTCTAGCTGATTTTTGCATTTCCTTCATGGTTACTTTTTTGTTATCTGAATTTTAAGAAATTGCTTTTTCATACCCTGACTTCTCTTTTGAAGAAGATCTCTTGGATCTACTAATGAAACTATAAATAATAATAATAATAATAATAATAATAATAATAATGTAAAATGGAAGTGAACCAAACGAAATTAGCTTGCTGCCTTAATTCTTATTTTTATGAGAAAGGTGAGAAAATAGTTCTGGGTGATACTCAAGCAATGGATGATCCAAGTTGAGGCATTCAAAGTTAGGGAAATTGGAGGACTTAACCATATTGAAACTTAAGATATCACTCAGGCAGTTGGGTTCTTGGGCTGTCTTTTATCTAAATGTGGCTTTTTATGAAATATAAGTTAAAATGTTGAGTATGTATGTGAAATGCCTAACTCGATGCTTGGCATACACAGAAGATAAGAGAGGGGCATGGAAAACCTTTGAGATTTTTGCTGCTTCTTTGTTTTGTCCTCAAAGAATTTCAGCTTTCTTGGGTTACTCCTGAATGTGCTATTTTAGACCCACTATGACCTGAAATAAGTCCCTATAAGTAAAAGTTGCCTGTAGTCTTATTACTCACTCTGTCTCTAAAGCCAAGTGATTTCTCCAAAAAAGCATGCAAAATCCATAAGAAAACACTTTCAGATTCATTCCTGCACATTGAAATCTTTCTTCTTTGAAGCTACCATCATCTTATACCCATCACATCCCCTTTTCCTTTGGGTCCTCTAACAAGTGAACCAAAAGATAAGTCCAGCTCACTAAGTACTTGTAGATAGTAGGAACTTGATAAACTTCAATGAAAAGATAATTTCTGGTTTCTGGTCCAATGTATAAAGAGCTTAGAAGTTGTTATTCTGTCCTAATGACAAGTAAAAAACTGAACAAACTGAAAGAAAATTAACAAATTAACAATTCTTCTTAGCTCTTCCAGAGAAGTAAAGTCACAGGACAAGTTACTGCCCCCCAAAATTAGAGAGACAGGTGATACAGAGAATTTTAACTTACCAGAGAAGAAACTCCTGAGCAGAAACCTCCTTAGGAACCAGTACAGGCTAGGAGAAACTTAAACTATAACTGACAAATTGCTGGAGGGTCAGTGTGGACAAGTCTGAGAATTAAGAACTCCTTGGAGGTCAAGGCAGGGGAGAGTCCACACACTTGTGTGAATTTTACCTCTCAAACCCCTACCAGGATTTCACAGTAAATATTGGAGGGAAAGTCTCTCATGCTTCTGGTAGGAGGAGAGGAAAAGGAACCATTTTTGAAATATGCTAGAGCACTCTAGTTCTTAATAAGGCCTGCCCTCAAGAGAAACTATTTTACCAGAAACCTAATCTATTGGGGTTTTATGAGAGCCTAACTGACCTGAAGGAAGGGATTTCCCAGCCTCCTGTGACCATCATGTCCCATCTAAGGAGGTAGTGGAGTTGAGAAGCACCTGTGAGGTTCACAGCCCAAGGGCACATGCTGACTAAAAGACTGAGCCCTGATTATAGGACTACAACATGCTTTTCCTGTTCCCTACAACTTGCCATCATATCACTAAAGCCCCATTTACTGGAGTTCTTTTTCCCATTCTGTCATATCCTGCTTTCAACAAAAAATTACAAGGCATACTAAAGGCAAAACACACAGTTTGAAGAGACAGAGCAGACATCAGAAGAGACTCAGATATGGCAGAGATTGGGGTTATCAGACAGAATTTAAAATAGCTATGATTAAGGCTAAGGGCTCTAACAGAAAAAGTAGACAATATGCAAGAAGAGATGGATAATGTAAGCAGAGATGGGAATTCTCAGAATGAACTGAAAAGAAATGTTAGAGGTCAAAAACATTGTAACAGAAATGAAAATGGCCTTGATGAGCTCTTAAGTAGACTGGACATGGCTGAGGAAAGAATCTCTGAGCTTGAAGATATGTCAATAGAGATTTTCAAAACTGAAAAGTGAGGAGAAAGATGACTTTAAAAAAATGGAACAGAATATCCAAGAACTATGTGACAAGGACAAAAGGTATAACATATGTGTTGTGAGACTACCAGAAAGAGAAAAAAAAAGAGAGAGAGAGAGAAAGGAAGAGAAGAAATATTTGAAGCAATAATGACTTAGAGTCTCCCCAAGTTAATGTCAGACATGAATCCACAGATCCAGGAAGCTCAGAGAACACGAAGCAGGATAATGCAAAACAAACAAAAAACAAGCTATACATAGGTATATCATATTCAAACTGCAGAAGATCAAAGGTAAAGAAAATATCTTGCAAGAAGTTGGAGGGGAGGACACTTTACCTCTTGCTTGCATGAAGAGTGGAGTGAAATATTTAAAACATTATTTATTTTTAGTTAATTAATTTTGATTGAGGTCTAATTGACAAATAACACTGTGTAAGTTTAAGGTGTATAACATGTTGATTTGATACATTTACATATTGCTATATGATTACCACCATAGCTTTAGAGAACACCTCTATCACATCACATAATTATCAATTTTTTATGTGATGAGAGCATTTACAATATAATCTTTTAGCAATTTTAAAGTATATAATACAGTATTGTTGACTGTAATCACTATACTGTGCATTAGATCTACAGAACTTATTCATCTTCTAGTTGCAAGTTTGTACCCTTTGACCACCATCTTCCTCATCCCCCAGTCCCTGGTGACCACCATTCTACTCTCTGTTTCTATATGTTCAGATTTTTTAGAGTCCACATATGAGTGATACACAGTACTTGTCTTTCTCTATCTGGCTTATCTCATTTAGCATAATGCCCTCAAAATCCCTCCATTTGTTGCAAATGGCAGGATTTCCTTCTTTCTCATGCCTGAATATTATTTCATTTCACATGTATGCCACATCTTTTATATAAATGTATTTTCTGAGTGTTTTATTTAAAGGTATGAAACTTGAATTTGTGTTGGAGGTAGTTTTGTGTACCTGTAAGTACTCTGGAGTTGGTCAGAATTGGGTTTGTATTTTGCCTTTGCAGCAGGTGATGACAAAATGACCACAATAGTTCTTGCCTTCATAGATCTGTGCCTTTTGCAGTATGATTTTGTGCCCCTTCCCATCTGTTTTTCAGCCCTTGAATTGGAGCTGGCATTATGACTTGCTTTGACTAACATAAAGTGGTAGAAAGCATGATATACCAGTTCCAAGTATAACTTTCAGTAGGTCTTGCATGTATCTGTGTGTTCTCCGGATACTCTCTTATTCCAGTGGAGTCCCAGAGAGAGAGCACAATTAAGGTCAGCAAAGCTGCCTACTTGACCCATAGCTGACCTCAGATGCATGAGGAATCCCAGGAAGAACAGAGAAATTGCCCAGCCCAACCAAATCAATCTGATACCAAAGTATCAATCTGAAAATGGGGGCTAAATAAGCGTGATTGTTTTGAGCTAGCAAATTTTGGTACGGTCTGTCAGGCAGCATGACTGTGGGAGTAGATAATTTGATACAGTCCTTGTCTTTTACCAAGTGTGTCCTTGCATAACATAATTCTTCCTCTTCTGATTGGAGTTAATGTTACTGTTAAGACCGCTCTAATAGGATTAGCACGAGATTGTGTGAGATGATGCATGTACCTGGCGCAAAGGAGGAGCTAAGTGCGAGCCAGTTGTCACTACTGTTTTCTTTTCTACTGTGAATCAACTATTATCTTGTTGGCTTCTATGAGAGGCCTTTTGCTTCTCCTGATTAATGCTTTGGGACCTAGCTCCCTTTTGTGGAATAGATAGGTGGCAGCAAATAAAACCCAAACTTTTGCCTAACCAGAACATGGTATGGGAAGCAGTCAGGGATTCTGAATTCAGATAATCAGTGTTCAAATCCTTGCTCTGCTATTTTCTGACTTTCGTGGACTTGGATAACTTATTTTCTCTGGGCCTCAGCTTTTTCACTTGTAAAATGGGACTAATGATAATACCTGCCTTCTTCAGTTATGAAGATTAACTGATCCATGCCTAAAGTCCTTGGAGCAGTGCCTGGCACACAGTAAACATTCAGAAATACTTCGTAAATGTTATATTATTGTCATTATCATCAACATCATCATTACTGAGACTTAGCATCATCTAGGGATCCGTCGAATCCCAGGTTTGCACCATGTGAAATTCTGGAAGAGCTTCTGCATTAAGCATGGACATATTCAGCCACTGCTCCGTAGTCCACAGGTCAGTAGCCATTCACTAGAGTTCAGCCATCTGCTAGGAAGCTGGCAGATGCTCTGAGTCTTTACACACGGTCACAGTGAACAACTGGTCCAGAAATAACACACCATAAAGATTCTGAAGGGAGCCAGGAAATGGGAAAAGGGAACGACCCATTGCACTGAGCAAATGGCACTGGCTAACATGGATATGGATTTGGGGTTAGCCTCTGAATAAAGAACCGAAAGCCAAAAAAATACAGTTGCTGTGGGACTAGGCTCATTTGGAAGGAGTGGATCAAGAATCCAGCTAAGATAATCTTAAAGGTTTGAACCTTTACGACGGACAGTAATATTGTCTGAAAAATCCACTAATACATCTTTTAAAGGAGACACTTTATACTTAGTGGTAAAAAATGCAAGGAAGGGATTTTGTATGGTGTTAAGAATAAAGGGCTTTTGAATCTAACAGATCTGGATTTGATTTCTGTCTTTCTCATTTAATAGCTGTATCACTTTGGACCAGTTTCTTTATCTCTCTGAGTTTCAGTTCCCTCATTTGTAAAATTGGATAATAATCCCTCTTTCATGGAGCTAATGAAGGGATTAAATCACAGAACTATATAAAAAGCTTAACAGTGTCTGACACCTAATAGTCACTTAATAAATGGTATGTGTTACCATTGTTATTATTATTAAGTAAACACCATCTGCCAAAATTTTTGTATTGCCAGAATCTCCTCCTGTGTTGCCATTTTCAGTTGTCTCATATGCCCTGGCTTATCCTTTCTGTTCGGCTCATTCTCCCGAACTTTGATGTCTGCCCTTCCCATGTCCAACTAATGACTTTGACATCACACAACTCATTGATTATCTTCTGGGCTGGCTTTGACATCGGGCATCTGCATCATTTTTACTTGCATTTTCAAGGTTTTAATTTCGTTATGTCCTATCACTGTGAGTGAACAAGAGATTAGAGAAATCAGATGAGCCCCAAGGAATCATCTAAGTTTGGGAGGCGCTATCAGGAAAGCAAGGAAGCAGGGTCTACCAGGTCAGGAGACAGAAAGTGACGTACTAATTGGTACCTCCATCATATGAGATGAGGACTTTTCTAAAAGAAGTAAGAAACATTTGCTCTAACTGTTTTATACTGTGAACTAGGTTAAGTCAGTCACGGGCTCTTCAATTAGGGGCAGAATTTTGGATAACTTCACATTCAAGGATTTCTCAGATTATTTTCTCTGCTACTTTTTTCAAGTTGCTTATGGAAATTTGAAAAAAAAAAAGGCAAGTTAGGATAAGGGATTTCTCATGGGATGACAAACAAAAAATACTGTTTTTCTATACAACTAATTTGGGTTCTGTCCCTGGTGTTCTACTCTGCCACATTTACCTCTTTTGGAACTGGATTGTCAGAGCTTGGATGAGTTAAGCCATTTTTTTTAGGTTCAATTCCATCAGCTTCAGTTTTCTTCTTTTACTCGTAGGTGCCAAGTAGTCTTCTGTGTAATTACTGATAGATCAAGAAAGAGTCCTTTTCACAATTGATGTACCATTGAGATTCACTGTGAGCCAGAAGTGCCAACTTTCTGTGAAATGATAGGATTCCTACACCCAGGTCCACACATCATCATTTTCAGAACACGACTTTGCTCAGTATTAAAGATGATCACTTTAAGGTTTAGAACTGTAATGCACAAACTTAGAAATAATGATGATGCTTCAATACGTAAAAAGAGAAGGACAAAGTATGAAGTATAGTTTTCTTTCCACATGAAGTACAATGCTCCTTCCCTGGTTGTCTAATAGTAGTGCCTCTGCAGCATGGGCTGGGCATTTATGCATTCTTACACTGTGTTTCTCTCTGGTGTTTTTCTCTTGCAAGCTTTGTGGGAATTTTGGAGATGATAAAACATGGTGTCTTATGGTGTAATCCATACGGACCAATGCAATGATCACTAATGACATACCAGTGCTTTATATTAAAATGCATCATTTCTTTGCTTGAAACTGAGGCTTGTTTCTTGTAGGATATGCAAATTCCAAGATAGATCATCGTAATAAAATGATATCAAATGTCATAGCTGAAAGAGTTCCTACAAGATAAATGATGATGGTAACTAGCCCATTGTCATTCAAGCTTGTTCTCTAAGTCTTACTCTTCAACTCCAGTTATGGTGGATGACTTGGGCTGAACAGATCCACATGCCTATGGGATAAGTGACAAAGCCCCTTGGTGTTTCAGTGTCTTTATCTATAAAATGGGGGTATCAGAGTATCATTTTGAAGACAAAAGGAGATAATTCATGTCAAGTAATGAAGTACAAGTAATATTCACCTAATAAATGATGGCTATTATTACTACTACTATTAATTCATTTTGTGGTTGATTAATATATAATCGCACAATGATTTGTTTTGGTTAGAGATGCAATGTGTAGCCTTAAAGCAGATTGGAATTACATAGTTTAACTGGAGGTTGAGTTGTTACTTACCAGTGGGACAAATGAGGGAAACTGCAACCAAAAACAAAATTATTTTTAGAAGGAAATGCTAGGTGGTTCAGGCATTTCTGGGTAATTCATATGGACTGTTCCAATGTAAACATATTATACCACTCTGCTTATAAAAATGGCAGCTTTTATCTTCTTGCACAATTTTAATTCTTGGCGCTTAACTTGATAGTAATAGCCAACTGTTAATATTTTCGCACTAATATGATCTGGAGAGTGCCTTTTGGCTTGACTAGATATTTGGGTTGAAAAGGAAACTAGGACACAAATTATTCAATTCACAGTGTTGCTGTGTGTTGTCTCATAGTATCTGCTCATGTAATAATAATCACATTATTACACAACTAGCTTATGCCCAAAGGTCTTAGGCCCATAAAATCTGTCTCTGCCCTCAAGGAATTTATAGTCTTGTGGATGGACAAAGGTACAAATAAAGATTGCCATGTAACATGAGATACACTACAATCAAGTCTTGTACAGATATAAATAGGAAGAAGGAAAAAGAAAAAGCCTTTGAGTTAGATACAGCTGAGTGTTACGCTAGAGGAGGATAGAATGATATATTTTGACCCAGAAAGGATTTTGGAAGATATCAAATCTGATTAGGGCAGGCATCATTTAAAACTATGGCCAAAAGTTTCCTGCTTGAAAACTTAAGATGAGTAAAGACATCTTTATTGTGCCTCTTTGCTCTTCCTAATTGCAGCATAATAAAGGGCTTCTGCTTTCAAGAGGAGAAAGACTATTCTGCTGCCACTGGGGGCCATCGAGAAGCTTTCAGGAGTCAGGGTGGTCAGAATTCACTGATACCGTGGAATACCAGTGGCTCCAGGAGACAGCTGGGCTCCTTTAAAATAAGCCACCGCATGAATGGGGAATAAAACCACTGCCCTTCCTTTTCTTTCTGTGAATCGTTGTTGGTTTATTACGTTTTTACTCATTGATTTATGGTCTTCAGTTCCCATTTCTGGTTCATCTCCTAGACTTCAGATTTATGTCTCCTTTCTGTAGTGGCTCTTGATTGTTCCTTGTGGAAGCATCATCATCCCAATGAATGATGGAGAGCCCACCGTGTCCATCTCTAATCCTCATAACACTCCATCTGGGGTGGATTTTATCACCAGTTTATAAAAGAAAAAAAAAACTAAGCGACCTCCTCAAAGTCTCACCGTAAGTTAGTGGCACAGCAGATATTTGAATCCAGGTGTATGTGCCTCTCAGGTGTCTGGGTTTTCCCCCACTCCTCTCAATTCTTCATCTACAGAAATGACTCTGGGTGCCTCCTCTGCCTGCCCCCGGCTGCTGCGTTGGACACCTGAGCCATTGTACATTCTTGTTGATGACTCGGCATTTCCCAGAGTCCTGTGCCAGAAATTCAGGCAGGACAAAGAGAGTCAAGTATACAAGGCCCTGCGTAAATGTGAAGGTGACTTGGACAAAAAATCAGAATTCATGTCTTATTTTTGGCCTAACTTGTGATATTATGATTGCATCAACCTGTTATCTAGAAGTAAAGCAAGCTACATCCCACAAGTCCATTGGGCAGGGGCTCACCTTCCCCTGAGGATTCTCCTAGTCAAGCGCCGGGCGAGGCCGTTTCTGTTTCACTTGCCAAATGAGCAGGGCAGCCTGGGGAAGTGCATTTTCTGCTCCAGCCTCTCCTGGTGTAGTCCCAGGATGTGTTATCATTGATCAGCACCTATGCATAAAGAACAGGTCATAGGATTAGCACAGCATGCTGGCAGCGGTAATTTGAGATTGTTGGGCTTGAGTCAGCTTAGTTTCTGTCTCGTCTGAACATGTAAACTCTCTCTCTCTGTCAGATATGGTGATTTCATTACCAGTGTAGCACTGAATGGTGTGTGCTATGCATCAAGCTAATGAATAAATAAATCCAAACAGTAACTGAATTTCTGCATTAGTGATAAGCATTCCTTGTAAAGAAAAAGAAAGAGCATTCAGCGGGGACAAACTAAGTAGCCCAGGGTAAGGTAGCATTCTAGCACGATTTCTACTACCAGAGGGCAACATGGTAGCAATATAGACGGGAACAGCGGGAGCAAGGACAGCGCCCCCAGCATGCCGAGTCCATGGAGAGGCAGAGACTGAGGAGCGCAGATGTTTTCAGAGTAAGATTCCTGTCCCACCTTTTCCATGTAATCTTTCACTTGCCTAGAATCCTCTGTGCCTGGGAGACAATACGTGTGGTCATTGTGAAGACGGGTTCTGGAGACTTAGAGACCCGGGTTTTCTCAGCTTGTCGTTTTCTAGCTATATAGCCTTGGGCAGGTTAGCTCCTTATCATTACAATTGGGGTAATAATCTCCTTGTCTGTCTTAAGACCTAAATTGGTTTGTTACTGTTTACTCCTGGCCACCACCCCCTAGTGGGAGTCATGGATGAGGTTACGTCAGGGGATGGAAAGCTGATTTAACCCCCAAGACTCTGAGACGCCAGTCCCTTCCGGTCTTTCTGCACTCCTTCCTGCATTATGTACAGAGAGTATAATAACAGAACTTTCCAATTTAGTCTTTCCCCCAGATACGTGTAAGGAGGGATACTCTCGTGGGCCTCATCTCTAGACGAAATTCTCTGATGGGGATGCTGCAATGCCTACCTAGACCCTTCCTCCTTCTCAACCCCTATACCAAACTGTGTCCCTCGTCATCCTTGAAACAGTGTTTAAAAGTCACCCTTAAATTCCTCTCGTGTAAAGCTCATGTCACTGTCTTCTTTGTGTCCCCAGCTTCCACTGCTGAACCTACCACATAGCAGATGATCATAAGTGTTTATAGATGGCCTGTAATTCTCTTCCCTCCATCGAGCACTTCTAGATCAGTGGCTCCATGTCTTCTCCCTCCTTTTTATTTTCATAAACTCTGTGCAAAGAAGAGAGTCTCTTTTACTTTCCCTTCTGCTCTGGTGGAAGACTGTATAACTTTTTAATCTCATGGACATTTTGGGGGGATGAAGTGAAACAATGTATACAGAACACTTAGTGTGGCCCTTAGCACACAGAGGGGATAAATAACTAATGACTAATGTTAACAATAGTATTCCATAGTCTCAGCGAAGGTTAGTGTTTGTAAGCCTGTTGTGTTTAGTGAGAGTACTATCCCTGTCTTCACTCTGCTCTCTTGTTGTGGAGAGAACTTTCCACACCATGTTCCGCAGCGAGTGGGCAGGTAATGGCTCCTGGCCCAGGCAGTGGAATGCACAGGCACGCACGCTGAAATGAAGCGTATCATTGTCAGATGATGGGACCCTCAGGCTGTCTGTTGTCTGGCACAAGCATTGGGGAGGCGGCAACAGCTGCTTCTGATGCTTCCGGTAATTATGATAGAGGATGATTCAATTCCATGTAGGATCCAGGACCCGAAGGGAACAATCTGGGCTAAGTCAGCATGTGCCTAATGAAATCGTTTAGCTTGGGCTGCGGCCTTACCTACCACAAGCTGTGATCTACTGTGTTCTAACAAAGCAATCCTGGGAGATGATGCTGCTTAGGAAGGGAAATGATCAGTAAAACTCACTCCTTGCACCCGGCCTTCCAAATTTGTACTATGACCCAACTGACTTGCAGGTTAGATTGGAAACTAACTTGTTCCCCATGGCCAGAGCAGTCTCTGTAAGTGGAGGGGCATCACCCCTCTAAGGTGCCTTCCCCCAAATCAGTGGGCACTTTTTCCAAGGCTGCGGAGGCTACCTCTTTAATGATTCCCCATCACTCTATATTGCTTTTGGCAGCCACCCACAGAAAATGAATCAGGTTTATTCTCACATGGCTTTCAGTTAGATGCTCCATTTATTAACATGCCACGCTGTCGTTGTCAGTGATGGGACTCTCACACAGTATCCAAGCAACTGGGTCTCAAAGTCTGTTTTTGTATCTCCTGCCACATGACATCCTGCCCCTTCCCTCCAGGCAGGAAGTGGGTTGAGGCAGGTCATCTCTGGACATCAAATGATGGCACAGATGGTTATAAGATCAACTTTATTTAACCTTTTCCTGACCTGAACCAGTAGAGGAAGGCTGGAAGCTCATAGGAATGTGATATGGAGACATTTTGGATTTTTGAACTTAACGTGTCAGAATGAGAGGTGACTGCAGTCACCAACACTTGGTAAATTTAGTGCAGCTTCCTCCACCAAGACTCCGAAGAGCACGTGTCTATTCTGGTGCATTTTGTGTCTCTGTTGGCATTCTGACCCATGCCATGTAGCATTCCCATGCGGACGTCTCATGAGTATGGAATATCACTTAGGTGCTTGATGAAGATGAGTACTGGCACCAACACTGACGGACTAACAGCTTGACTTTATACCTGGATTTTCTTTTTAATTGCTACATGAATTGTATTGGCTTCAGTGGAAAGAAAGAGTGAACACGACTGATTTCCCTGTTGATTTAATAGAATTGATAGTTTAAAAAAAACAATAAAAATAACAAGCAAGCGGATACAAATGGCCTAATTTTTCTTTCAAAATAAATTGTCTGTTTGTTGGACTGAGTTCGATGAAATCATCTGGTGGTTCTGGCATCACGTAGACAGCACACTGTAATCTTACATGTCAAGCTAACGAACATTGAAATGAATCAATGAAACAGCTGTTGCCAGTGAAGTAAACACTAATGTGTCATGTAAATGGCAATTCCTACACAACACCAGGTGATGGTTGTTTTCCTTGTCCCCAGTGGGGACTGAGGAGGGAGATACAGGAAGTCGTCTTTACCTGGGATTGAATGAGACTCTCTGGCAAGTTTCCTCAGTGGAGCCACAGAGTCAGTTTGTTAACCCCATTATATACTACAGTGAGCTCATAGCAGCATGTATGCCTCTGTTGGAGGGGAAAAGATAAGAAATAAGCTTGTTTGAGCTTGCCCTTGGCAATTCTGGACTCAGGGCAAGGGTGCAAACGGAGACCTACTGGACTTGGTTCTTTCAAAGTTATGAATCAAACTTACAAATGTTTACATAAAATATGCTCCGTCCTTTTCTCTCAATGAATATAACTTCATATTATCCTAGAAAGCAGGTTCAAATGTAAAATTCTTGGACTTACCATAATTCTGTGGTGAAACCTAATGGTGTAGGGCCCCCATCCCCTAGTCCAAAGCTTGCCATTTTTGTGTTTGTATCTCCAGGTTCTTTCCATACAAAGGCAGATACCCCAGCTTCCTCCATTTATATCCCTCCTAGGCTGAAGATCATTTGGGTAGGGGAATTCTGGAGTCCTAGTAACCAAAATGGTCTAGAGAGAGAGGGCAGGAACTTCTGACAGTCAGGTCCCCCCTGGAGTGTGGAGTGAGGCATGGCTGGACAAGGGTTTTATGTGTGTTTAGGAGCAGTACTGGAATTTTTCTGAACTATAAAGTTGCTGAATTTATATTTCAGCTTTTTCCCCTTGATATTATTTTATGCTGGGTCTATCCATATTCTGTTGGTCGATTAGCTTTTAGCCACTTGAGACTGTATTCATTATCCCTCAGTTTTCTTACAACTATAGAACATAGCATTTCTCAGATCCTTCTACAACGGGGCAGACAGAGCTTTAAAAGGCAGAGGCTTAGACTCACGCTCTCTTCTTTATAATTATGTGACACCAGGCTGTTTAGTTAACCTCTCAGAATCTGTATAATGGGAATACTAACTCTTAGTTTATAAGGAGAACGTAAAGATAGAATGAGAAAAGATATAGGGCATGCCATGTAATAGACACACAATAATGCTTAATCATAGTATTAATTGTTGTTGTTTTGTTGTTATTGTTACTGGTCAAGAATGAGGAAATGTGGAGTAAGATTGCCTGAACTTGAATCCTTCTTTTTGTGAAATTTTTGTGTAACCAAAGGCACATTATCGAGCCTACATGTCTTTGTATTTCTTCATTTATAAGTTGGAGTTAATAATTGATTTTACTTCATAAGGTTGTTGTATTAGTCCAAGTTCTACAGAGAAATAGAACCAATAGGATATATAGATAGATATAAGAGGGGATTTATTACTGGAATTCTTCACATGGTTTTGGAGGCCAGTAAGTCCCACGATCTGTGCTCTGCCATCCAAAAGCTGCAAAACCAGGAAAGCTGTTGGTGCGATTCAGTCTGAGTCTAAAGGCCTGAGAATTGAGGAGCTGATGGTGTAAGGTCTGGTCTGAGTTCAAAAACCCAAGATCAGGCATGGCATTTTCCAAGGGCGGCAGGAGATTGGTGTCTCAGCTCAAGCAAAGAGAAGAATTTGCTCTTTCTCCACGTTTCTCTTCTATCAAGATTGGATGATGCCCACCTTGGTGAGGACAATCTTCTTTACTCAGTCTTCTGATTCAAATGCTAATCTCTTCTGGGGACACCCTCACAGACACTCCCAGAAATAGTACTTTACCAGCTTTTTGGGCATCCCTTGGACCAATCAAGTTGACATGTAAAATTAACCGTCACAGTTGTTGTTAAGATTAAATGAGTCAATACATGAAAAGTGCTTAGATCTATGAGCACAGTATATCCTCAGTATTAATTATCATGTCATGCCCTGTCAAGCTTTGAAGTGGCCCTTCAGCCTTGAGTTTGGTGGGAGGAATGTGGCTGAGGAATGCTTGGCTCTCTTACAGGGTGAGTCAGAACACTTTTCAAGCATCTTTCCTACTCAAGCCTTTTTTTTTTTTTTTTTTAATCAAATTTTGCTAACTCAGAAGTTTTTCCCCCTATGCCTGGGAAGAAGCGTAGCTGAGTTTAGAGAAAAGACACAAAACCTAGTGAGGTTTCTGTGGAGCCGGAACAGTTTTATAGCAGCTCCATCAGTTTTGATGAACTTGCTATTACTTCATTTTATTCAAACCTCTATCTGCTTTTATCAGAGAATGAGCTTATTTTTACCTTAGGCATTTAGCAACATATTTAATAAGGATGCAAAAGCAGGTTTGGAGAAGAGGGTGTGTGTGTGTGTGTGTGTGTGTGTGTGAGAGAGAGAGAGAGAATTCGTATTCTTTATACCTGTATCTGGAATTCTAAATTATGATAAATTCATAGGTTTCCCTTTATTAGAAAATTTTTTACTATAACAGTGGGCACAGATATAAATTGCCTGGTACAGCCCACCACTCTCAGTCAGGCAGTCTGTGGGAGTAAGTGCAGAGTGTTTTTCTTGGCCTTGGGCGATTGGTCTGAATCCCCGAAGAAGGCCCAGCTCTGTAGCCCAGACAGGATGGGAAGCATCTGTGAAAAATACAGCCTCCTTTATCTGAGACTGTCATCCAACAACCTAAGCCAAATAACAATGAACTAATTTCAAACAGAGTTTCCATTGTTTCTTCTTGACTTTTTTTTAGAGTTCCAAATGTTTTTTCCATATCTTGAATCAATGGAAGAACATGTGAGTTCAGTGAAGGAGTTAAGCACAGCATATTTCTTCACAATGGGGATATAATTGTGGTATTGAGTTCTAAAAAGTAGAGTTTGTTCTGTCTTCTAGTTTGCCCATAGAATATGGGATCCTATAACTTCATTTAAAAATAAGGGCTATCTGACGGGGTGCCTGGGTGGCTCAGTCGGTTACGCATCTGACTCAAGATCTCAGCTCAGGCCTTGATCTCAGGGTCGTGAGTTCAAGTCCCCAGCTGGACTTCATGATGGGCATGGAGCCTACTTAAAAAATAAAAAATAAAGTAAATAAAGTAAGGGCTATCTGAGACAGTCTCTGCTTTGCCATCCTGCTTGCTGCTCCCTTGCAGTGTATTCAATAAACTATACTTTAAAAAGAAAGAAAGAAAGAAACAAATAAATGAATGTAAAGACTATCTGATAATATTAAGGTGGAGAGGCTGAGTCCTAGGAGGAGGGCATGGTTTGTTCAGAATCACACAATTCACTGATGGTAGAAGAGGAAAGAAAACCAAGGTGCCATGACTTTCATATCTATCCACTGCTTTTTATATTCAGAACCTATTTGCAAGGCATTAGGTTTAATTTGAGTATTCCCAGTGTATGAAGTATCTTGGAAATAAGTGAAGCCTTATTAAATAAACCAATGGGATTGACACTTTTGGTAGTGGCTTCCACCAGGACATTGTGGTTTAGGGATGGGAATAAGCAGACGGACTTCAAAGGCATCATTTAGACTTCATCTCCAATTTCCAAGGAATGGCCTTTTTAAAAATATTTAAATTTTTTTAGGAATAGTCATTTTGGACTTGAGGAAAGCCAAACTAAATGAGTAACCTTTGAGGCTTAGAAACAATCTGGGGAACTAATATAGGTTTGATCAGTGGAGCTCTCCACTGTCTTTTTAATTTAAAAAATTATCTAATAACTAAAGCATTAAAAAACTCAGTAATGGGGCTACTCAACCATTCAAAAGCCCTCTGGGGCTTAAAATTAATTTTTAAAAAAAAATTCTGGTTTGCAGATAATCTTCTAATTACCAGTTTAAAATGGCTCATTTTTAGACCATTCTGAAAAGCCTTCTAACTATGCTCACGATTCAAAGTAACACATGGCCTAGAGGCATCCCTCCACTTTTGTTTCTGTCTGACTTCTCTGGGCTGGGGAAATGCTGGGAAATGTTGAGAAACTTCTCACCTTTTGGAAATAGCTTTTGGATTAGGGTGGTTTCCAAAAGGACTGATTAATTCTCTGCATAAAAGCCAGGGGTATTGCCAAACAGACAAAGATTTTTCTCCATTGGAAGGTCTAAGAACATATTTAACTGAATGTTCTAAAATAATATTGTAATTAGTAGCACAATACGATATTAAATTATAACCAAGACATGCGCTTGGTTAGACCACTGTCCAGTGGTGAGTGAGCGGTTTTGTTTTTTCTACAATTCCAGTATATATTCTGAGGCAGAAAAGAAAAAAAAAACTGTAAAATAGTCTTCACTATTTTGCATAACAGGAAGAGAAGGCAGGTGGGTTTTAATCATAGATTCTGAAAACAATTAAGCATTTTAGATGAACAATACAAAAATTAAATGGTACGATTTAAATTATGGCCACAAATATCTTCAGATTCTTAAAGGAAACAGCTGATCAAATTTGTAGGTAATGAGTGCATGATATTCTGTGTGGCCATGATTCCTGCGTCTGGGTTATAAAACCAGGTATCATTGTGACAAGGAATCACAATTAGGGAGACCTTAGAAATGACACCTCTCAACATCTACTTGTTGAATAGAATCTTTACAGATTCTGCTACTGATATTTCCAAGCTTCTGTCAGATTCCTCCAGGGGAGGGAGCTTGTTGCATCACGAGCCTCACTATTCCATTTGTACTCAAATGTTGGTTTTTGGACTTTTTTCTTTCTTAAATTGACCTGAGTACAAAATCTCAAGAGCATTTCTCCTCCCATATGAAAATATAGACTAATGGAGCCATTTTGGTAAGAGGGTATGTAGAATCCTGCTAATTTAATACCTATTTTGGAAATTCCTTTGGAAAAAACACCACTCAAGATTCCAGAGCCATGGTTTTCAATGGGGTTGATATTGGCCCCCTGCAAACACTTGGCAATGTCTGAAGACATTTTTTAATTTCTCAACTGGTTGCCACTAATGGGATAGCTAATGGGTAGAGGCTAGGGATGCTGCTGAAAGTCCTATAATGCACAGGATAGCCCTCAACAACTAAAAATTATCCTGCAAGAGCTATCAGTAGTGCCAAGGCTGAGAAACCCGTCTGTAGAACATTACAAAATAAGTCTAAGCCCTCTTCTGCCTCAGGCACCTTCTGATGTGTAAAGACAGTTATAATCTCTTAGCCTTTTCTCGTTCAGACTAAACATTTGTAATTTGTTTAAATGTGGTAATTAGTTTGTAATTACATTTATAATTAGTTCAACCGTTGTTCTCAAGGTGTAGTCCCCAGAGTCCTTCCTTGGGACTCCCTTTAATTTCTCAAAGTCTAGTTCATAATTACATGTTCAAAACTGCAATTTTCCATTTGTGCTTTACCCAGTTTCACATAGGACCTAGTACATAACAGTGCTGAGAAAATACTTATTAAAGGGTAAATGGATCAATCATATAGTAAATCAAAGAAAAGAAGAAGAATGGAAAAATAAAGAGCCTTGAAATCCCCTAATGAGGTGCTTTTGTTTATGAAGATTATAAAGAACAATCAAACACTTTTTTTTACACACGTTGGTTTAAATCATGACAACCACCAAGGAGGCCTTGAAATACTGTGAAGCTCCAGTTGGGGGAGCCCAGTCACTAATTCAAAGACTGGGAAGAACTGTATCTTAAATCTTAACTACAGGTTTTAAATCTCCTTGAGGGAAAATAAAATATTTTCTCTTTTTGATTTGTTTATATGCATGATGCATTGAGGGTGTCTAATAACTCCACTTTGATCTTATGGTGTGAGGAAAACATAAGGTCAGAAATGAGAGTTGTGAGTCCGTTGTACAGCCTGAGAAAATGTATGGTTTCTTTTGTAGGACCGCTCCAATGGAAACAAACCCATCCCACATGAATGGTGGCAGGCACCATTTAATGAGAATGTGCCTAATTAAAGGCAGTTTTTCACTCTCTGTGTTTCCTTTGACTACTGGGACATACAAAGTTAGATTTCAGGAAGGAACAGAGAGAGGTGGTGGGATTATAGGCCACAAAAGTACCTCTTATTCTTTCTGAATTGGTCCCCGGATTTCAGTCCTGTGTGAGGTGGTCACACAATGGGTGCCTTCGCAGATTTATCAGATGTTAGGCAGGATGTGGGCTGTGCTTGAGCCTTCCCAGTCAGCTCCCCACTGTACCTCCCCCAACACAGGCATTCCTCCTAAATCTCTCTGAAGTCACTCGTTAGGCCAGAAAATACAGTTCCTTCAGATTCTCAGAATCATTTCCTATCTTACAGAGCAAGGTCCATTTTATTTTATTTTATTATTTTACTTTATTTTTTTAAAGATTTATTCATTTTAGAGAGAGTGAGTGGGGTAAGAGGTAGAGGAGGAGAGGAAACCCTCAAGCAGACTCGCCACTGAGTGCAGAGCTCGATGTGGGGCTGGATCCCAGGACCCTGAGATTGCAGGCATGTCAGACCCCGTCTTTCTAAGGCCCACCCCTAGGTCTGCAGTAGCCTGCTTCAACTCCCCTCTGCAAACCTTTATCATAGTGGGAGGCCTGCCTTGAGATTTTCTCTCCAGCCCTGGTGTACCTGCATGTGACACCTGTTCATGCCTTTCCTATCTGGCTCAGTGAGTTCCTAAGCCACATGCCTGTGGCTCCCTGTCTCTGTTACTAACAGATTGGTGATATTGACCCCTAGATAGGGCTGCCTGTCCTAGTCCTAATCAGAAGCACAGGCTGGCACTGTGATTGGGCTCTCAGTCCCGTAAGACAGAAGCTTACACATGAATTTATTCAGCCTCTGTGAACTCTCATTCTCCAGAGACAGAAGGGACAAACATAGCAATTTTTCTGAAGAAGGTATGACTTAGTAAAAAGAACGTGGGATTCTGAATCAGAGACACCTGGATTTCAGACCCCACTTTCCAACATAGTATTCAACGGGTACTTCTACCCTCTAGATGCTGTATTTTAAAAGTAAATAACTATGGGGCACCTGAGTGGTGCAGTCAGTTAAACATCTTGATGTAGTTTTGGAATATAGGTTGGGTTTGGTGGGGTGAGGTCCGGAGCCGACAGCCAAGAGAGAATTCTGGAGACGTCTTTGGTGCAAAATAGTGGTTTTATTAAAGCATGGGGACAGGACCCATGGGCAGAAAGAGGGGCTGCACCGGGGTTGTGAGGAGTGGCTGATTACATACTTGGGAGTTGGGGGAGGTAAGGAAAAAGGGAGGTGTCCAAAAGGACTTTCATATGCTAAGGAAGACTCTCAGGATACCAGAGGCCTGGCTCTTATAAAGCTGAAGTTGTTTTTCCCTCTAGCAAAGCGTTAACAGTAAGACAGCTGGGAGCTTCCTGGAGGAACGTCATACAAATCCCACTCAGGAGCGTGGTGGGGTGGGGAGGTCGCCCAGTGTCAGCTTGTGCTTTGTCCTTAGCTAGCCTTCCGCTCCCTCATCAATCTGGTTTTTGGTTTTGCCTCAGGCTCTCATCTCAGGGTCTTGAGATCAAGCCCTACATCGGGCTCTACGCTAAGCGTGGAGTCTGCTTAAGACTCTTTTTGCCCCTTCGGCTCATGCTCTCTCTCTCTCTTAAACAAAATAAATGAATCTTTAAAAATATATGTATATGATATGCCTATATATTTGTGCAGAAAAAATAATGCACATAAAGTCACTTAATAAATTATAAAGTGGCATACACCGATTTATGTTATGCTGCAGGTTGACTATATTTAAGCTATATCAGTTGAATCCTAGTATACCAGTATCAGAAATTAAAGTTGCTAAGTCATTCTAAATAATTTGCTGGAAAACAGCCTAGAGGTTAATTAGAGACAGATGGGATAGTGGAGTGACCTCATGTGGAACCATTATAAAAAGCAAATGGGAATTGGAGTTAAAAGGAAGTTGCTTATGGGAAACCAAAGGAAATGTCACCCCAGAAGGGAAAACAGAGATAGATACTGTTTTGCAAAAGGAAAGTCTCACTTTAAGCTCAGGAGAACCCAGTACTAGGTTTTCTCTTTAGGTAGCAAATTAGCATTAACAAAGTAAGCAAAGACTAATTCAAGTGTTTATATAGTTGAGGATAAAGCAAGATGCAAAGATATGAAGCAGGGTTTTCAATATCCAGTTCATAAGTGGCAGGGAGGAGTAGATCCTTGAATTTGTCTTGCTTTTTCCACTGAACTAGGAAAATTGATTGACCTCCCCAAAGCTTTAGTTTCATCATTTGTAAAGTGAGGTGGTTGGTGCATGAGATGATCTCTGATAATCTGACCAGTTCTGACTTAAATTCTCTTAAACTATGAGACCTTTTTGTTATTTAGAATCCCCCCTCTTTCTTCATTGAACCCAGTCAAAGAAAGACAATTACCGTATGATTTCTCTCATATTTGGAACTTAAGAGCCAAAACAAATGATCAAAGGGTGGGGGGGAGAGAGACAAACCAAGAAACAGACTCTTAACTATAGAGAACAAACGGTTGGTGACCAGAGGGGAGGTGGGGGTGGGGGATGGGTGAAATCGGTGATGTGGATTAAGAGCACACTTATCTTGATGAGCACTGAGTAAATATGGAAGTGTTGAATCACTGTACTGTACACTGGAAACTAATATAGCATAGTATATTGACTACACAGAAATTTAAAAATAAAGTTATTTTTATTGCTCTTATATTAAAAACATGGTAGAATTATAAATCTTCAGAAATTACAGGTCTCTAGACTTGGAAATGTGGTCTGGGTCAGTTTCACCCTGTCCTGGTTTGGAGCAAGGAGGAATCTCAACCTGGTTCTGATGGTTCCTGACCAAGTATATATGGTGGGTACTTTCTTTTTCACACTGCTCTTTCTGAGAAATCAGAGTTCCTATGTCTGTTTTAGAGGGTTAGGATTGCTTGGACCATGGAGGAGGGCATTATAAATATAGGTATTTTGTAGTCTGAACAAAATTTTGCATCATAGTTGTTGGAGGAGTTCATTGAGAGGATGTGACTGCCAGTTAGACCTGAGTGCTGGGCCTGGACAACAGAGGCTCCTCAATTACTGTCCCTGGAAGTAGATTCTGCCCACCATTCCCACATCAGGAGCTGTTTCAAGGACAATGCCTTGAGAAAGTAATGTGTTATTGAGCTCATCTGGACTGTGTACATGACTGAACCTTGTTAAGTCTTCTATATAAACTTTAAAGATTCTGGTGGGCAGGTGCGGAGATCTCATCTTGCAGCCACCTAAGAACAGCCTTGTATGTAAGTTCCCTTGCTTATTAAATTTGCTACTTAACAACGTGGAGTGGTCTGCCTCCTTTTTCAGTCTCTTCTTGCCTTCCCTGTATGGGGTTCGGTTTTGAATTTCACCTGGGGAACTCCCATGTTTGCACACCAGTGGTAGTTGACCTCCACTTCTGCTGGGTGATGTGTTGTGTTGTGCAGTGTTCAGGAAACTCTTGATAAGAGTCCCCTATCCTTGGCAAAGGGAAGGAAAACAAACATTATTGGGGAAAACTAACCCACTGGCACTCACTGGAATGACAAAGGGTGGCCTGTGGACGTTGCCTGGGTTTTCTCAAGGCCCAGGCAAAGGATGGGTAGGAGATCCTACACTTGCCTCTTCATGTAATCCTTCCTCTCCTCCTGGCTGTCCTCCTCATGCCTTCTCTTTGTCTGTCCTCCTAGATAGAGCAACCTTTATTTTCCCATTTGGGCGGGGTCTTTTAGCTTTTCATCCATGTTTCTTTTAATCTGTTTCCTTGTGAGTACATTTTATGCTCTTTTTCTTTAGGGCTGTCCTTTTTGACACAAAATCCTTTTTCAACTTTTTTTTAACCTCTTTAACATTTCAGTTCTCACTTAAACATGGTGGCTTTCAAGAGCACTGTCTTTGAAACAGGCTTCAAGTGACTATTTTGGAAGTCAGATGTCGAATAGTGACACTTCCTTTCTCTCTGCTTTCCACCTCGAACATCCTAATTCTTCCCTAGGCAATGGAGGTTTCTGCTGAATAGCAGATAGTACAAAAAAAGAACAGCACATTGACAGATTTTAAAGCATTAACTCACAACAAGGTGATTCACATAAACATCCAGTTTGCTGATTCTGACAGGTAATTTTTAAAGTCCTACTGTGTTCCGGCATGTAAAAGTCTCTTAAGTGAACGAGACACAGGATCTGCCCTCAAGGAGCTCCATAACGATAATAGTATCCAAGAATCTTAGGGAAGTTGCTGTTTTTCACTTGCTCAGAAAAGGAATCTTCTCCCTGATAACACTTCAGTTCCACTTGCACACCTGTCCACTTGGGACAGTGTTTCTGGAAAGTTGACTCTGAAGCAAATGAAGCATTGTTAAGTGACCTGGGACTACCTCTTATTTAAATGAACCATACAGTAAAGCTTAGAAATGTGACTAGTCAACCTCTTAATTTGTTTTGTAAATTAATTTTTGTCTATGCATTAACTTTGCTTAAGGCAAATATATTTGTATATCTGGGTATACATATATATGTATGTATATGATTTATTTCTAAAATAAGTCAGTCACTGTATGACTTGTGCTTACGGTGATGGCAAAACTCTAAAGGTATACATTAGGCATATAATCTTTGAAATCTTATCAAAAATAAGTTTATTCAGTTTGTTTTTAGCTTTCTTTGGAAGTCTCACTACCATCATGAATGCTATATATTTACATGGTTGGATTGATAAATCAACTCAACCTTGAACTTGGGTGTAGTGCCAGAATATAGTCTTTGTTCTTTCCCAAATAATTTAATTATTTAGCAGATTCAGAAATTTTGTTAAGTACCATTAGGTGAACAGATATTTTTGCATATAAAAATAAGTGTGTAAGTATGTGACTATTAAAATATTTCAATCTGTAATTTTCAAATTAAATTGTTATGAATGTAGTGACATTCAGTGTAAGAAATTAACGTAACAATATAGGTACACAAAGTAATACATTTAATTATTTAATACATATTGTTGAATCCTAATGCTGTACCATGGGCTATGACGACAGTGGGGACTTGGTGATGAATGAAATGTGATGTAGAATCATTACATCTTATTCCATGTTATCACAAATGGCAAGATTTCCTTCTTTCTCATGACTAAATATTTCATTGTGTACACATATGCCACAATGTGATCTAGTCATCAGTCAGTGGGCATGTAGGTTGTTTCCATATCTTGGCTGTTGTGAGTAAAGCTGCAATGAAAATGGGGGTGCAGATATTTCTTAAATATCCTGTTTTCATTTCCTTTGGATATATAACTAGAAGTATGATTGCTGGATCATCTGGTGGTTCTTTTTAAAATTTTTAAAGGAAGCTCCATACTGTTTTCTATATTGCCTGGACCAATTTACATTCCCACCAACAGCAGACAAGGGTTCCTTTCATCCACATCCTCACCGCCATGTGAACTCTTGTCTTTTTGATTTTAGCATCTAACAGTGTGAGGTGATATCTCATTGTGGTTTTGATTTGCATTTCCCTGATGAGTAGCGACATTGATCATCTTTTCATGTACCTATCGGCTGTTTGGATGTCTTGTTTGGAAAAATGTCTGTTTGGTGCCTGTTTTTTAATCAGGCTATTTGTTTTTTTTGTTTTTTGTTTTTTTTTGCTATAGAGTTGTATGAATTCTTTCTCTATTTTGGATATAAACCCCCTGTCACATATACGATTTGCATATATTTTCGTCTGTTCTTACGTTGCCTTTTCATTTTGTTGATGGTTTCCTCTGCTGTGCAGAAGCTTTTTATTTTGAGGTTGTGCCACTTGTTGATTCTTGCTTTTGTGACCTTTGCTTTTGGTGTCAAAGCCCAGAAATCATTGCCAAGACTGATGTCAAAGAGCTTACTCCCTATGTTTTCTTTTAGGAGTTTTTGTTTTTAGGTTTACTTAAGTGTCTGCCTTTAATTCATTTTGAGTTTGTTTTTGTGTGTAGTGTAAGAGAGGGGTTTAGTTTCCTTCTCTTGCATGTAGCTTATCCAGTTTTTCCACCAGAATTTATTGAAGAAAGTATTCTTTCTCTATTGTGTATTCGTCACTCCTTTGTCATAAGTTAGTTGACTATCTATGCCTGGGTTTATTTATGGGCTCCCTGTTCTATGCCATTGATCTGTGTGTCTGTTTTTATGCCAATTCCATACTATTGATTACTATAGTTTTTACTATAGTGTGAAATCAAGAAGTTCGATGTTTCCACCTTAATTTTTCTTTTTTTTTTTTTAAGATTTTATTTATTTATTTGACAGAGATAGAGACAGCCAGCG
Source organism: Ursus maritimus (assembly GCF_017311325.1). Classification (NCBI taxonomy): domain Eukaryota; kingdom Metazoa; phylum Chordata; class Mammalia; order Carnivora; family Ursidae; genus Ursus; species Ursus maritimus. Next base: position 22,424,601 of record NW_024424786.1, read on the forward strand.
AGAGAGGGAACACAAGCAGGGGGAGTGAGAGAAGAAGAAGCAGGCTCATAGCGGAGGAGCCTGATGTGGGGCTCGATCCCGGAACGCCGGGATCACGCCCTGAGCCAAAGGCAGGCGCTTAACCACTGTGCCACCCAGGCGCCCCATCCACCTTAATTTTTCTTTCTTAAGATTGCTTTGACTATTCAGGGTCTTTCGTGGTTCCATGTAAATTTTAGGATTGTTCTATTTCTTTTAAAATGCCTTTGGAATTTTGATAGGAATTATATCAAGTCGGTAGATTCCTTTTGGTAGTACAGACATTCTAATAAATGAGTTCTTCTAATTCATAAGCACGCAATAACTTTCCATTTGTGTTTTCTTCAAATTTTTTTCATCAGTGCCTTATGGATTTCAGTGGGCAGATCTTTCACCTTCTTGGTTAAATTTATTCTTAGGTGTTTTATTCTCTTTGGTGCAATTGTACATGGAATTGTTTTCTTAATTTCTCTTTCTGATAGTTTGTTGGGAGTATTAGAAACATAACTTGATTTTTATTTACTGATTTTGTATTCTGTGACTTTACTAAATTTGTTCATTAGTTCTAACAATTTTATGGAGAAGTCTTTAGTGTAGAATTTTCTATATGTAAGACTTTGTCCTCTGCAAATAGAGGCAGTAGAATATTTTTAATAGGAATATATTTTCCCCTAGAAATAATAAAGCCCATGCCTGCCTTTGAGAATTTAAGGGTTAGTAGGGAAGTAGTGTGCTGCTTGAGCACCATAATAATTTAAATATTTTCTTCATTTTTGAAAGTAAACTTTTTGTTCAGGTATAATATATATAAAGGGAAGTTTACGGACTATAAGGATATTTTAATAAGGCTGTTTATCATATATTCTTATTTTTAGTGTGTATAGATCTGAAATAATGACCTCCTTTTCATTCCTGATGTTGGTAATTTATGCTTTTTTTTTTAATTAGTCTTGTTAACAGTTAATCATTTTTGTTAGTTTTTACATGGAACCACATTTGGCTTTGTTTATTTTTTCTGTTATATGTTTACCTTTATTATTATTTTATGTTCTTATATTTATTATGTCATTATTTTGTGCTTTGTTGGAGTTAATTTGCTGTTATCACTTTTTGTAATATATGTATTTAGGTTATTGATTTTTAAACTTTATTCTTATTTATATATTTTAAGATTATAAATTTTCCTATATATACTACTTTAGCTGAATCCGTCAAGATTCGCTTTGTTATATTTTCATTGTCATTAAATTACAAATATTTTTAGATTTCTTTTTCCTGTTTGCTACATGGACCATTTAAAAGGTTTTGCATAATTCCTAAGTAATCGTGATTTTTCTAGTTGACTTTGTGTTATAGATTTCTAGCTTGAATTTCAATTTGGTCTGAGAACATATTTCAAATGATATAAATTTTTGAAATTCTTTGAATCTCATTGTACAATTTTACTTTTTAACAAATGTTCTATGCATGCTCGGAAAAAAATGTGTATTCTATCACTGTTCCAATTATGTCAGGTTTATTAACCATATCATTAAGATTTTATATATAGATTTTCTTTTTTTTTTAAGATTTATTTTTTTTATCTTAGAGCAAAAGCATGAGTGGTGGAAGGGGCAAAGGGAGAGAGGGAGAGAGAAAGAGAGAAGCAGACTTCCTGCTGAGTGCGGAGCCCAATGCAGGGCTTGATCCCAGGACCTCAGGATCATGACCCAAGCTGAAACCAAGAGTCAGATGCTTAACTGACTGAGCCACCCAGGCCCCTCAAGATTTTATACATATATTCTTACTAATTTTTGTCTGCTTTTTCTAGCAGTTGTTGAAAGAAGTATATAAAAGTCTTCTGCTATGAGTGAAAATAATCTAATTTCTCATTTTATTTCTCTCAATTTTTATTTATGTACTTGGAACCTGTTCTGTTATTTCTTGCATATACTTTTTATTGTTTTATCTTCTTGGCAAATTAGTCCTTTTACCAGTGAATATCCTTTCCCACCCTCTACCCTGCTGCCTTTATTTCTAGAAATGGTTCTTGCCTTAAAAGTCATTTTGTTTGCTATGAGTTTTGCTGTGTGATCTGTCTTGTGGGTAGACATGTCTGGTGCATATCTTTTTCTATGCTAATTCTTACTTTTCTGTGTCTTTATATTTAAGATGTGATTTTTGCAGACCGTTTTTTCTCATATCTAGTCTGTCATCTTTGCCTTTAATTGGAGAATTCTGTTTTCTTACGTGTAATGCAACCATTGACATGTTTGAGGGTTTGTGTTAATGTTTAGTATTTGTCTTTTATTTGTTTCACCTACTTTATTTTTCTTTGCACTTTTGCCTTCTTGTGGATTAATCAGATGTTTTAATTCCATATTTCCCCTTTATTAGCTTAGTAGTTACACATTTTTAAACTTACATTTAGTGGCTATATTACAATATGCATTTTGACTTATTGTTGCCAGTTATGAACGAGTGCTTTCTTTTTCTCAGGCAATGCTGGAACCTCAAGGCAATTTAATTTCATCTACTCCCCCACGCTTTTTGTGTTATTAACTATAATTGAATTTTAAGTAATTGGTGTGCTACGTTACATCTCTCTCACACCATACGTGATAAGTATCGGTGACAAATTAATCCCAAGCACAAAATATGATACTTATTCCTGATAAACTTCATCTTGTTAGACCTCCCTACAGCTGATTCTACTTAGGTTCTTTACTGTTCCCATAGATTTTCATGGTGCCATAATGGGGTAATAATTTTTAGAAAGTCTTTATTTAAATTTGTTAAAATAGTTGTTCCAAACATCTCTCCACTGCATGTATCTGGATAATTCTAACTTCACATTGATGACCAGAAGTGCTGTTTTTAATTTTAAAGAAAACCAACTAGGAAGAGCAGCAATTATTAAAAGTGACTTTATCGGTCTGAGAGGAGTAATAAGCTGTTTTTCTCTTCCTGTACCCTCACTGTGGAAGTTTGGAAATGGTCAAAATACTATGACTAGTAACAGTTACAAAGGCTTTACTATGGGGAATTATAATCTATGACCAAGGTATTTCTTTGTAGAAAATTTAATTAGAAAAAAAAGAGGAAATTCTTATTAATTTATTTAGTTAATTATTGCCTTCTCTAATATACACTGACTTCTTTTGGGAAGTGAAAATAATGCTAATAGGGAAGATATTTGTTGCTATATGATTGTTGTGTCTGTCAATTATCTTTTGTCTCAGTAATGCTCTGTTTTGCATTATCTCTCCAAGGATCTGTGGTTTAAAACAATTTAATCATTTTTTATTTTGCTTACAAGTCTGGAGGTTGGCAGTTCAGTCTGAAATTGGCTTGGCAGTTCTTTGAGGTTGGGTTGGGCTCACTTGCCCACCTGGGCATCATCTGGTTATTGGCTGATCTAGGATAGTCTTGGCTGGAATGAATGGAGCAAGCTAGCTCAGGCATGTGTTTGTGGCAATCACAGAGAAGCAACAGAACAAAGTAAAACATGCAAGCACTTTTTCAAGCCTCTACTGGATTCACATTTACCTGTTGACATGCCTGAGCCAGAGTCAAGGGGTGAAGCAGAATATCCCATCCAGAGTAGAAGAGTACTGCAAAGTTACATGGCAAAGTGTATGAAATCAGGGATGGGGGAAAAATGGGGGCTCTTAATCTACTATAGCTACCAGACTGAGAAATGTTATAGTTAATAGGGAAAGAAAGTTTGGGGTTATAAACTGTGTTTTTTTAGCATACTTGAGTAGAATAGAATATAGCAGATTATCAAGAACTTTATTATTTTGGTTCCCAAAAGTGTTCAGTTTTTAGAAAATTGTGATTTGATTGAGAATGATTTGATTGGCCTGGTTAAAAGTTTTCTAAGTTAGAGTTATAGACTATTCATGCTCATTAATTTTCCTTTGCTCTAAAGATTGTGACATTTGTTTTGAATTACAAACCAGTCTTGATTAGGTAAGGGAATAAGCACATGATAATCAGCTTAGGTACTGCATACCATAAATATATTTGGTTCATGTATTTTACTAGGGGCATTGGCGGCTTATGTTTAATTATTTATAGTAAGACTTCATAGTAAGTGTCTGGCCATATATCTGCAAGGAGGACTAGCATCCTTCCTTGATTTTAAATCAAAGAACTTTCTGTGACACTACTGGTTTTGTGTGAATGTGGTAAAAACTACTAATTTTACTTTCTAAATTTTAGGGGAGAATTTAGTTCTTAAAAACAGATTCTAAAATTGGTATTTATGTTCCTAGAAAAATGAGAGTTAGTTACCAGTCTTCTAGAGTCTTGGTCCTACTCTTATTTTAGAGGTACCCATGAGTATATGAGAATGGTCATTTATACTCAGCCATTTTCCAATATCTATGTGTATATACATATAGAAAAAATAGTCAGGGTAGGTGAACCAAAATCTTACTGGACTTATCTTTGGACAGTGGAAACAGGAATAACTTTAATTTCCTTTTAGTGATATTTTTTGAACTTTTTAAAAATAAATTTGATTATTCGATCAGATTTTTAAGGTGATTAAAATTCCACTTAAAGATAGCCAATGTTCATTTCAATCTGGTACTCCTAACTTCCATGTTTGGCCTGGTGTTATGTGGCATTAACTTCAAAGTTTGTCATTGTTGAATTATTTATCCTACAACAACATATATTTATGTAGCTTAAAATATGCTATCTATAAAATTACCTACATTTCTGCTAGCCACTCTGTTTCACACACATAATTTATGCTCCAGCAGAACTGAATTACTTGGGTTTCTCTGAATTTCCCTTTATCCCAGGCTCTCTAGGGCTTCGTTCAGGCTAACTCCCTCTTCCGTCATGCCTTAGCGTAAGTATTGCTTACCTATGCAAACATTTTCTGACTCCATAGACACATTGCCCTCCCTAGCACTCATCAAAATTGTAATTAAATAATTTTTTATGTAATTACATAACCACTGGTCTTCCCATCTAGGTTGTAAGCTGCTTAATAGTGAGAGCCAGGTTAACCTTATTCACTTCTGTATCTCTCTGCAACTAGCACGGTGCCTGAAACATAGAAGTGCTTGGTTTTCCAGTGCATATAAAAGTTAAATTTATATTATACTATAGTCTATAAAGTGTGCAATAGCATTGTGTCTAAAAAACAATGAACATGCCTTAATTAAAACATACTTTATTGCTAAAAAATGCTGATTGTGATCTGAGCTTTTAGCCAGTTGTAATCTTTGGTGGAGAGTCTCACCTTGATGTTAAGTGCTGCTGACTGATCAGCGTGGTGGTTGCTGAAGTTTGGGGTGATGACGGCAGCTTCTTAAAATAAGACAGCAGTGAAGTTTGCTGCATCGATTGATTTCCTTTGAGGAATGATTTCTCCATAGCATATGATGTTGTTTGATAGTATTTTACCCACAGAACTTCTTTCAAAATTGGAGTCAACCCTCTCAAACACTGCTTCTGCTTCATCAACCAAGTTTATGTAGTATCCTAAATTCTTTGTTGTCTTTTCAATGATCTTCACAACATCTTCCCCAGGAGTAGTTTCCATCTCAAGAAACCACTTTCTTTGCTCATCCATAAGAAACAACTCCTCATCTGTTCAAGTTTTGTCATGAGATTGCAGCAAACCCGTCACATCTTCAGGCTCCACTTTTAATTCTAATTCTTTTCTATTTCTACCACATCCCCAGTTATTTCCTCCACTGAAGTCTTAAACTGCTCAAAATTGTCCATGAGGATTGGAATCAACTTCTAAATGGAAGAAACTTCCTGTTCATGTTGGTATTTTGACCTCTACCCATGCCTCACAAATGTTCTTAATGGCATCTAGAATACTGAATCCTTTTCAGAATGTTTTCAATTTACTTTGCCCAGATTCATTAGAGGAACCACTGTCTTTGGCAGTTATAGCCTTACAAAATGTATTTCTTAAATAATAATACTTGAAATTCGAAATGACTGCTTGATCCGTGGATGCTGTGTTAGCCGGCATGAGAACATTAATCTCATTGGACATCTCCATCAGAGCTCTTGGGTGACCAGGTGCATTGTCAATGAGCAGTCATATTTTGAAAGGAATCTTTTAAACTGAGTAGTGTGTCTGAACAGTGGGCTTTAAAGATTCAGTTAACCATGTTGTAAAGAGATGTGCGATCATCCAGGCTTTGTTGTGCCACTTCTAGAGCACAGGTGGAGTAGATTGAGCATAATTCTTAAGAGCCCTAGGATTTGCAGAATGGTAAATGAATGCTGGCCTCAACTGAAAGTCACAGCTGCCTTAGCCTTTAACAAGAGACTCAGCCTGTCCTTCGAAGCTTTGAAGCCAGGCATTCGCTTTTCCTCTCTAGCTGTGAAAGTCCTTAGATGGTGTCTTCTGCCAAGAGAAGGCTGTTTGTCTACATTGAAAATCTGTTATTTCGTGTAGCCACGTTCATGGATTATCTGAGCTACATCTCCTGGAGAACTTGCTGCGGCTTCTGTGTCAGCACTTGCTGCTACATCTTGCAGTTTTATGTCACGGAGATGTCTTCATTCCTTAAATCTCAGAAACCAGGCTCTGCTGGCTTCCAACTTTCTTTGGCAGCTTCCTTATCTCCCTCAGCCTTCATGGAACTGAAGAGAGTTAAGGCTGTGCTCTGGATTAGGCCTTGGTTTAAGGGAATGTTCTGCCTGTTTTGATCTTCTGTCCAGACCACTCAAAACTTTCTCCATGCCAACAATCAAGCTATTTTGCTTTCTTATCATTCATGTGTTCTCTGGAGTAGCATTTTTATTTTCCTTCAAAAACTCTTCCTTTGTATTTACAATTTAGCTAACTACTTGGCACAGAAGGCCTGGTTTTTGACCTATCGTGGCTTTCAACATGCCTTCTTCACCAAGTTCAATCATTTCTAGCTTTCGATTTAAAAGTGAGAGATGTGCAACTCTTCCTTTCACTTGATCACTTAGAGACCATTGTAGGGTGATTAACTGGCCTAACAATTTCAATATTGTTGTGTCTCAGGGAATAGGGAGGCCTGCGGAGAGGGGAAAAGAGGAGAAAGCTGGTTGAGGAAGCAGAACACACATTTATTGATTAAGTTTGCCATTTGATGTGGGTGTGGTTTGTGGAGCTCCAAGTCAATGACAATGGTAACATCGAAGATCACTGATCACAGATCACCATAACAAATATAATACTAATGAAAAGATGTGAAATGTGAGAATTACCAAAATGGGACAGTGAGATGAAGTGAGCAAATGCTGTTGGAAAAATGGTGCCTTACTTGATGCAGGGTCGTCATAAACTTTCAATCTGTAAAAATTGCGATATCTGCGAAGTACAATAAAGGGAAATACAATTAAATTAGGTGTGCCTATAATACTGTACTCTGTGCTTCAAGATGTTAGCAGAATAGATTTCATGTTATGTGTGTTTTACCACATAAAGTATTAGATGCAGTAACGTCAGAGTGACTGAGTAGGTGAAGATGGTGGGTCTTCTGTAGAATGGTAGTCAGAAAAAATGTCTCTGAGAAGAGGACAGCAAGCTGATACCAGAATGCCAAGAAGAAAGTGAAAATAGGTCAGCGTGTTCTAGACCAGAGCTGTCCTATAGAAATATAATGTGAGGCATACAGGTAGTTTCATTTTTTTAATGGCTGCATTACAAACAGGAACAGGTAAAATCAATTTGAATAATGTATTTTGTAGAAGCCAATATTTTTAAAAACATAATCACACAATTCTATGAACAAATTATTGGCGGACTATCTTATTTATATATTTATTTATTTTTGTCTAAAGTCTTCAAAATCTAGTGAATATTTCACCCTTCCAGCACATTTCAGTTAGAGTAAGCCCACTGCAAGGACTCAATAGCCATTGTCGTTATCCCTGTGGGATAACACAGTTATCGGCAGAGAAGACAGCTGGGGCAAATGGCCTAAACTAGAGACAGATTTGGAGAGCCGAGAAAAAAGAAAATAGTCCCAGAGCAGCTGAAGAGGAGGGAAGAATGGTAGGGGATGGGTTGGAGAAAGAGCAGCACTCATCCCGTCATCCTTTGTGTGTGCGTAGCGCCCTCCCCAAAGGGTTATAAGCTCCTCCTTGCACGCAGGAATTTTTTTCTTTGTCCCAGCAGCTTAGGATATAAAATAGGTGACACATAAGTATTTCATGAATAAATGAATTGAAGAGATGAAAAAATACAGGGCAAATGGCTTGTTTAGCAAAAACAGATTTTTTTTTTTCATTTGTGCTTACTTCTTAAAAGCCTTTGAACCTGAAACTCTGGTACATGCATAGGTTTCCTTCACCGTATCTATTTATGACAGGTTTTGCAAACTTCTTCTGAATGTATCATCATTGTTAAAGAAATAATTGCCAGTTCGGAGTAAACATTTATTGAACGGCCTTGAATAATTATCCTGTGAGGTGTGTTTCTGAATTATCGGCCATGTTGTGTGCAATGTTTTATGAAATAATTGGTAGCTGGTACAATGCCTCATTGAAATGACTGCCTGGTTAGTGCAATATTTTAACCCAGCAATTGTTTATGCTTTGCAGACCTTTCAGTTGCCCTGAATATTCTTTTGTCTAATATTTCATTAAAGATTTTCTGTTCTGCATAATGGGAAGATGAGCTGCTAGAGCTTTTAATTACTAGGTCCAGCTGCATAGCTCATTGAAGATTGGAAGGGGGAAAAAAAGAATTGTATTCTTAAGCACGCAAGTTGCCCTTGCTTTTATTGCATGTCTCCAGTTGAAGATGGGCAAATGGAGGCTTGAGGTTATTACTACGGTTTTGTCCTGTTCATTAAATGTTCATTTGGGGATTAGCATTGTCAGGCCAAAAATATAGAAGCGTAGACTCTGTTTTTCTTCTGTGTTGCAGACCAGATTCTCTGGAAACCAGAGAGCTTAGGGTGCCAGATGTTTCTTTGAGATCAATATCGGTGAAAGAAAGGAGGAAAGGACAGGACTGGGTTGAATAAGGACCTGAACTCTGAGGCAGACCAGTAAAATCTTAGCCTAACCTGGTAGGGAGCTCTGGGGTGAGCATTGCTTGTGGAGCTCTCCCACACTAAGCTGAAAGGGAGGGACTTTATAGCCCCACCTTGCAGTTTCCAGATGCAGGCTGCTCCAGGGGAGGCATGACCTTGGCCAGAAGGCTGTCACAGAGGCAGACCTTGAAGAAAGTGACAGCCAGAGCCTGTGGTCCCACAACTGGTCAGCACGTCCTTCCTTGAAGGGCAATCTGGGTGGTACAGTTCATTGTTTGCTCTTGCTATTAAAACCAGCGCTAACGTTCCAGTACCAATTTTTCACTCCAGTTTAAACAAAATTTTACCTTATTTTCAGTTTTACGTTTAATTTACTTAGTCTAATGAGCAAACGCCTAGTTTTACTTTATGTTTGTGTACATCTACGCAATATTGTAATTAATATAATATCGGTCAAGCCTGCAGAACAAGGCAGTGAGAATTTCTCCTAAAAAAGCTGTTTACATTATTCAAGTATGAACAATGCTAATGTATTTGTTAGGCCAAAGTAATACATGTGCTTTGCAAAAACAATTACAGAAAGAGATAAATTGAAGTATGGAAGATTTCCATTGCATTCCTATAACCAGTTCCACTCCCTCAATGAAAGTATTATTAATAGTTTTGGCTTATTATTACATAACTCTCTAGATATGTATAAATATACATATACATGGGTACACATGCCTATAGCTTTTTTTCTCAGTTTAAAATAATAGAAATTCATTGCACAGAGCATTCTTCAACTTTTTCACTTGAAACCTAGAATGCCTTTTCATAGGAGTACATATAAATCTACCTAATTTTAACATTTTAATACATGATGGATATTTGTATTTTTACAGTATTTTATCATTGTTAGCAAAACAGCTAAGAACATTCTGTATAAATACCTTGGCGCATGTACACAAGTACTGTCGTAAGATGAAGTCCTAGGAATGTGACAGGGTTGAAGGGTACACATTTTAAGATTGTATAAAATAATGGGGATGTACTGTATGGTGACTAATATAACAAAATAAAAATTATTTAAAAAAAAAAGGATTGTATAAAATACTATTATGTTGTCCTCCAGAAAGTTTGCACTAATTTGAATGCCACCAGCAGTCCATCAGATACTGTTTTCCAATGTTATTTCCTTCTTTAGACATTAACATGATGAGTTTTTCTCAATCGGAAATATGAAAAATTGCATTCATTTAGTCTTGCCCCTAATTTTTACTTCCTATTTTGTGACAACTAGTTATGTATTTCTTCAGGATTGCCTCAATAACTTTAAGCTACATGATGGTATCTTTTTCTCTCCCAATGGAAGATCATTCTAGGTAATATAAAAAAGTATCAATTTTACTTTGAACAATAAACTACCCAAAAAAGGCAAATTTACTGGGACTGAATTGATCTGTAATATGACTTATGATAGTTAGAATTTTTTGATAGAAAGCAACAGAAATGGACTTTGGATAACTTAAGAAGGAAAGAATTTTATTGGAAGAAAGTTGAGCAGCTCACAGAATAAACAGAGATGGTCATAGACCACGGGTTGGAAGAGGCCAGTGTAATGGGTTGAATTGTATCCTCTCAAAATTCATAGTTGAAGTGCTAAACCCAGCACCTCAGAATGTGACTTTATTTGAAAAGAAGGCCATGCAGTTTAATTACATTAAGATGAGGTCATACTGGAGTAGAGTGAGCTCCTAATCCAATATGACTGGTATCCCTATGAAAGAATGCCACGTGAGGAAACAGACATTCCCAAAGGAAGAATGCTCGATGAACATCAAAACGAAGATTGGGATGTTGGGTCTATAAGCCAAGGAATGCCAAGCATTGCTGACAATACCGGAAGCTAGATCTCAGACTTCTGGCTCCAGAACTACAAGACAGTAAATTCCTGTTGTTTAAGCCACCCAACCTGTAGCATTCGTTAAAGCACCCTGGCAAGCTCACATAGCCAGGTACCAGAATGTCTTTTAAAGTTTAGGTAGCAGAAATTGACAATTTTATCATGTAGCTGTCATTGTCATCAATACATCCTAGTCTCTGGGTATTGACATCTTTCTTTTCAGGATTCAGAGTTCTTAGAGAGAGAGGCCATAGACAAGGTTGGAACCACTGATGCTTCAAAGAGAACAGAGCACCTGATACCCAGTCTCACCAAAACTGTACAACATGTGAGTGAGGCATTTCCCCCAAAGAATTGGGTTTGTTACCAAAGAAGCCGAGTTGAATAGGATGCTAGAGAGTGTGTTGGGGGACCCATAATTGGTGTACAGATTAAGAGTATGTGGATTATCACCTGCTGAAAGAAGAGGCACGTGCCATCCATAGGGGGTCTGCAGTAGTTCTAGCTCTCTGGACACCTGAGCTCCCACTTTAGGGAAGTGAAAACCCTGGGGTCCTTTTGATTGAAGGTGTAATTTCAATACACCTACACAAAGGAAGTAAAGTCACAAAATTTATTACTTACTGATCCCAGAAAGAGGGGGAAGGGATGTGACGGAACAGGGCACAGTGAGCTGGGAGCGGGGGAGTCTTCCAACCAGTGTTATGAGCCAGCAGGAGATAGAGAGCAGGGCAGCAAGAACCTGTTCCTTTCAAGGTGGTTGGGCACTAACATTTTGTGGACTCAACTCGAAGTGGTTATTTTAAAAGGTGCCTTGGGAAAAGCAAGGAGGGGATTTTGTGGTGGGAATCCTAAGTTGAGGTCCTTATCTTTATGTCCAGACTTTCAATATGAGCAGAGTTGCATATGTAAAATGCCTAGACATCACTTCAAAATAGCTGTTTTTTCCATCACGGGGAGCCAAGAAATAAAAATCTTCACTACATTAGTCAAGGAGTTATGTATGATTTTAAATAGATATTTGATTTATATGAGACACATATAGCACATTGATGTGGCTTATGTATTCCAGGAAAAATTCTTTACATGAGAAAGCATATAGAAATGATGATGATGATAATGATGATGATAAAGAGGAAGAAGAAGGAGAAGAGAGAGAAGGAAGGAAAGGAGGGAGGGAGGGAAATTATCAGGTATTTGCTCCATTTCAGGCACTGTTCCAAATGTCTTGTGTATGAACATGTTTCCCACTCTCAACAGTCCTGTGAATTATAGGTTATAATTATTGTCCTCACTTTACAGTTGAGGAAACTAAGGTACATATACAGATGTTAAAATATTTTCCCAAAGAAATACAGCTAACAAGTTGCACAGTTGTTTGAAATCCAGGACATTTGCTTTGGAAATCTGCCTGCTGTATATTCTGTGTTCCACTTATGTAGGGAACCTGGCTGATTTGAGATTTAATAAGGAACACTTTATTTTCATCATTACCTAGGATATGTCCCTGGTGCCTTTGAGCTACCTGTAAGGGAATTGCGAAGTGACACCTTATTTCATAATTGTACTGTATTATTAGGCCAACTCCACTAAGAGCCAATGATTCTCTTTTCCTTAATGGCACTTGGTTGCCTTTGTTAGCTGAAGTTGAGTGTTCATGGGGTTTTGATTGCCCAAAGCTAAAACTCCTCTTGTTTGGCAGTATAAAATAGATAGTGTAATGTCCACTCCACAGCTGACTAGTTATTTCTAAGTGCCTAAAATCTTGTTACAAATTGGTAAAGGCTCTGTAAGAAACCTCCAGCGCTAGATCATTTTGTATCATTTACATTTGCAATCCTCTTAACTCCTTTGAGAACTGATGCCTTCCTTGTAAAAATGGGATTAATGCCTTATGTTCTGTTGTCAAACTATGTTGTCGGCTCATGCGTGACAGTGGTTTTAAAGTACTTTGTAAACTGTAAACATTTTAACTAGACAATCTAAAAAATATTTTATCAGCAATAAATGTTCTATGAATGATCTTGCTTTTGCTTCCCTCACTTGTACATAATTAGTATTGTCATTTATTCTTTTGGCCAGCCAGTCATTTCAGTTTTACCATGTATTTAACGAGGACCAGGGACACAAGGAACATGGAATGGAAATCAAGGCCTGTGCCTGGTGTGCAGCTTCACGAAGCCTGCAAATACAATGCAATATGATAAATGCTACGGTGGGTTAAATCGGGGCCTCTCAATAGCAGCCCTACTGACATGTGGGACGGATAATTTTTTGTTGTGGGAGTTGTCCTGCAACTATGTTCAGAAGCATCCCTGGCTTCTACCCACTAGGGGCCAGTCTCATCCTTCCCCTAGGTTGTGGCAGTCCAGAATGTCTTTAGACACAGCCAGATGTCTTCTGAGGGGAGAAGTAAATTGTACCCAGTTGAGAACCGTGGGGTTGAATGAAGGGTGTCTTGGCTACCTGCAAGAAGTGATGTCTACACTGAAAGCTGCTTCATGAGCAGGAATTAAGCAATTGAAGAGAATGGGTAAAGAGAAAAGTATATACATGAATCCCAGGAACAATATCCTAAAAGTCAAAACCTTTGAAATTATTTTGTGTTTCTTTTGCATCTGATAGCTAGTGAATCTGAGGGGTCATTAAACTCGTTTTCTTACCCAAAAATGTACCTAGTCTTTTGTGCCATGTAGGAACAATCTTTGTTTTTAGAGGAATAGGTCCATCTGAGTCCAGTGTGGATTGGAATGCTATCAAATACGGTCTTTTCTACTTAGTGTATTTACAAAAGAAGAGTTTAAGGAATTGAGGAGGGCAAAGTAGGTAGAGGGAATTACTTTGATTTCCCAACAATTAAAACAATTGGGATTTCCTCACAAGCTAGCAGAAGTGATGATTTTATAAGCATGAACAAAATGAGTGCCTTTTACAGTGACAGTGTGCAAAATTTTAAAACTTAAAAATTTTTATGAAATAAATTATAAATATTAGAAGCATTCCTTCTCCTTCTGTGCTAAACATAGGGCAGAATTCTCCGGAATGAGGTAGACTAAGGACTTAGGACTCCTCATTTTATGATTATAAGTGTTCTTTTAATGAACTGATAGCTTAGGTGCAGATTTCTGGAAGTAGGTTGTATCCCAGGAGGGATCAGAAGGTGTACTTAGAAGCACAGAGTATTCAAGCTTGCAGGGAAGCCAGAGAGCCTATCGTCCAAAATCCCAAGAGGTGAGACTTTTGTGTAAGTTTAGATAGCTACACAGAGGCAGTGTCTGGACTTCATTTCCACCTGACACCTCAGTGTCTGTTCCATGTTCCAGGAACCCCTGTTTCATTGCACTCAGTGAGAACGGCTTGTTTTGCATGGGGCAAATCAAATTCTGGACACAGTGTTTAGGGCATAATCTTCCCCTTCTCTCTCTCTCTTTCTTTCTTTCTTTCTTTCTTTCTTTCTAGATTTATTTATTTATTTGAGAGAGAGAGAGTGTATAAGCGGTGGGGAGGGGCAGAGGGGGAGAGAGAAAATCCTCAAGCAGACTCCCTGCTGGGCTTGGAGCCCATATTGGGACTCATCCCAGGACTCTGAGATCATAACCTGAGCCGAAATCAAGAATTGGACGCTTAACCGAGCCACCCAGGTGCCCCTAGTTTCTATTTTCTAACAAAATCCAGTGTGATAACTGCTTTTTAATGTAGATGTTTATTGGCTCTTAAATGTTTTTTAAAATTTATTTATCTTATAAAGCTTATTTATTTATTTATATGTCTTATATAATATCTTATTATACTTATTTATCCTGAGATGGCATGTTTTCTGAGTTCATAGCTCCTTCCCAAATGGCTTTTGAGTCTTGCCACAAAGAAAATAAATGAATAGTCTGCACACTTCCATGTGTTCTTTCATGGTAAAACAAAGATTGGTTTATAGGTTAGTATTCCCTTCTTCAGGAGAAGCTGGACCAGAGGGGAACATTAAAATAGTAGTCTGGACACCTAGGTCCTATCTTTGTCCCCAGGTAGTGTGGCCATGTGGGGGAAAACAAGGGGTAGCTTAGAACAGATTGAAGGTGTCAGCTGAAAAATCACCTCCTCAGAGATCTCTAAGTAGTATCCCACATACCATGAAGTTGTTCTCTAACGCTTCCAGCTGCTTGTTTCCTCAATTGCACTTACTCAGCTGTATTTATCTTGTTTGCATCTGTCTCCCTCAGTCAGCAAGGAACACCTGTCTTCTTGATATCCTTCAGCCCAGTGCCTAACACAGTACCTGGGCTATGGTAGTTGTTTAGTTTTTAATATATATATAATTTACAGAAAGGCTATGTGAAAGATTGCGATTAAATTTGAATTTATTCTAGGTATCTATTGCTGAATTAAAAAGAAAAACAAATTTAGTGGGGGAACCAGCCATTTTTCCATGCTCCCAGATTTAGTGGGTCAGAAATTTGGATAGGATACAGTGATGACAGGTTGTCTTTTTTCCATGAAGTCTGAGGGTTCAGCTGGAATGACTCAGAGTCTGGGATCTGGAATCATCTGGAGACTTCGTTATTCATGTGCCTGGCAGGGGTGTAGTTGGTGGCTGGGACCTAAGAGGCAGTTGCAATAGTTTGCTTAGGTTCAAGCTGAGGGGCCGCAGACCCTGCGACTAGATGGGAGTGTCAAAGTTACACTCTAAGAAGAGACTATGAGATGGGAGGTGTTTTGGGAGCCATCCTTGGTAAATACAATCTTCCTCAGATACAAATGTAACTTGATACAGTTGTCCCAGATTCTAATCTTCTATGAGAGTTTAAGAAACACATGTCTGAGTTAAAGAGAGTCCTTATTTCTGTCCCAGCATCCTGTGAACCTCAGACCCATACATATAGATTAGGAAAGTCTTATTTGAAGGAGAATATTTACTTTCCAGTAGAAACATCCCAGAATGGATGGCTCTGTTTTTGCAGGTACCTACATTCCTAAGTAGTTAAAACCATATTAAAACAAGATCAAATGTCTATTTAAATATAAAACCATCTAGGGGGGATGGTTGCATTTCCTTCTGAAAGAAGGCCTTAGAGGGCTCCATTCACTTGTACTTGGGCTTTTTGTAGGAGCCACATTGGGTGGACCTGGATGTTTGCTTGGTGAGTTGTATGATCTATTACGTTCCTCTCTTCCTCTATCTATCTTCCTTCCTTCCTTCCTTCCTTCCTTCCTTCCTTCCTTCCTTCCTTCCTTCCTCTCTTTCTTTTCTTTTTTCTTTTCTTTCCCTTTTCTTAGATTTTATTTACTCATTTGATAGGCAGCCAGGGAGAGAGGGAACACAAGCAGGGGGAGTGGAGAGGAAGAAGCAGGCTCCCAGCAGAGCAGAGAGCCGGATGTGGGGCTTGATCCTAGGACCCTGGGATCACGTCCTGAGAGGAAAGCAGACGCTTAACGACTGAGCCACCCAGCGCCCTCCCCCCCTTTCCTTTCTTAATGCTGTTCAGTCTCAAGTACCTGAAAATTGTCTAACTCAAACCCCTAGAGCATGTGCTTGGCTCCAAATGATATCATGGGTTTAGTGGTCATTTGTAGTTTTAAGCACCTGCTCTCCTCTAAATGAGGAAGACTCTGTAAAGTTCCATCTCTTTGCTTTCTGTATATAAAATCATGGAGAATGGTATTTATTCTTCGGAACCTCATCCCCTAATATTCTAATAAAATCCTGACTCATCAGTCAAAATAAAAAGATTAATCTTCTTTCTGTAGAAATTAGAAAAATAGTACTTATTCAACAAAGGAGTTATTGAGTGTTTCATATATGAATGAAGTTTATAATACTTTTCAAAATGATTGAGAAGAAAGGAGACTATGAGTACCCTGAGTGAAACAGTAATCAGAAGATGTTATTATTCAATATCCTCCATTCTCTTAGTCGTCAAATTAATGTTTTTACTGAAATACATCATTCATTAATAGTAGCTGTCAAGTGATGTACGGATCATGTTTCCAAGGCTTTGCAAGTTATGAGATGGACTTGCCGTCAGTTGAGAAAATTCTTGCTTTTCTAGCAGTGGTGATAGATTTGTCCTGTTCCAATCCATCCATGATCTTTCATGACTGGCTTCTTTCTTGGGACAAATATTGAACTTTCCCTTTCTCTCACTTGTCTTTGAGAGTTTCACTAACCCTGAGGGAAAGGAAAAACATGGCCAACCAATTATGTTACCAAACTTTGAAAGGTCAGAGATGTACAGGCTATCCGAGGGAGAGAGTAAAAGCCATTAGCAGCCTGATATCTCATTTGGTGGCTAACAATCCGAGAGGAATACCAAATGGTCTCCCCCCACATTAATCCCTTAGAAGTAAAGTATCTTAACGAGAATGGAATAATGTTATCAATTTCTTCCGTTCTCATTAAATTCCAGAGGGTGTAATCTAGAGTCCTCGGTTTTTATGCCAGCCAGTATGAAAGGAGATACAGCATATAAAAAGGAACAAAGTAGCAAAATTAAACTGAAATAGAGCATGAGGTGGCTTATTCATGTAAATATATGCATTATTTCCAACTTATAAAACCTCAATATACAAAACCTCACTCTAACGTGTCTTCCCTTTGTAGGTCACTCAGATTCCGCAGGTAGAATGCCAACATTTCCATGCTCTGAATACCCTCCAGATTTCTACTTCTCCACCTTTGCTCTTACTTTTTCTCTTCTACCTGAATGCTCTTCCCAGTTCTCTCTCTATATGTGAGTGCATACCTACTTTTTAAGACCTCGTTCAAGTTTTATATTCTTTATGATAGTAACTCATAACTACCTTTCCTTCATCTGAAACCTTTCACATCTTACTGACCCTTTTACTTATTTAGCATTTAGCATATAGGCAAGTACAACAGATTTAAGACAGTATCCATATATCTCACTGTCACAAAATGTATTCATTTATTCAACCCATTTATCCATCCGTTAATTGAAGAAACATTCTAGGGTACCAATTCCATATCAGGTACTGTGCTAGAAGCTGGAAACATGAGACTGAATGAAATCCTATTTATAATTGAGTTGGGTGTGGGGATAAGCATAGTCAGACATAAATGCTGTCATAGAAATGTAAACGGAGGGGTGCTTGGCTGGCTCAGTTGGTAGAGCATCTGACTCTCGATATTGGGCTTGTGAGTTTAAGCCCCATGTTGGGAGTAGAGATTACTTTAAAACAATGAAATGACTGTTTCACTTATTTGTGGAACATAAGGAATAACAGGGAGGACATTAGGAGAAGGAAGGGAAAAATGAAGGGGGGAAACAGAGGGGGAGACGAACCATGAGAGACTATGGACTCTGGGAAACAAACTGAGGGTTTTAGAGGGGAGGGGTGTGGGGGGATGGGTTAGCCCGGTGATGGGTATTAAAGAGGGCACGTATCGCATGGAGCAGTGGGTGTTATACGCAAACAATGAATCATGGAACACTACATCAAAAACGAATGATGTATTGTGTGGTGACTAACATAACATAATTAAAACAACAACAACAACAACAATGAAATGAGAAAAAAATACAAAAAAAGAAAAGAAAGGAAGGAAGAAAGAAAGAAATGTAAACAGACACATTGGGTATACCTAGGAAGAAAAGATACCTGAAAGGTGAGTCTTCTGTGAGATATAAGATGTTTATTAGGTGGCAGAAAATGGAGAAAAGGAAGGAGGAGGGGTGATGGCAGAGAAAGGAATTCCAGAACAAGGCAACAACATGAGTAAAGACTATGCTATTGACATGTTCATGGAAGAACAGTAGTTTTGAGTAAAGAAAACTATAGATTGTCTGCCTGACATCTGCCCCATTTCACAATCTATAGTTTTTCTGTCTGCCTGACATCTGCCCCATTTCACAGAGAAAAGGTTGGACTTTGGATGGAGAATCATGGAAGGCTAAGTACACTATGGAGAGAAGTTTGGACTTACTCTGTGGGCAATGGGAGGCCATGGAGGTTTTCTATATACTGCAGAAATGTGGTCAGATTTTCATTTTCTGAGATCACCCCAGCAGTGACGTGGAGAATGGACAGTAAAGAGACATGACTGAAAGCAGAAAGGTTAGGAGGGTCTTATAATTGTCCAGTGAAAAATGGCTAGAATATGAACTGATGGAGGTGGAAATAGAAGAACAGCTATGATAAATTATGAGAAGATACAATATATAGGACTTTTGACTTCTTGGCGGGTGAATACTGCATCTTTTTTCTACACAGCCTTAAGCATTTGCTAAGGTGTATTGCTAATACTTGCTGAATAGAATTGAACTTTATACTGGTGTAAGAAAAGCCTGCAAGAAGGTTGAATAATTTATGGCGTCCCCTAGTAAATTAAAAGCAGATTTTGTCTGTAGCTGTTTTATGAATTTTGCTTGGGAAACTGAGAAATTAGAGAATTTTCATGTGGGCTCCCTGTTCCAGGACTCAAACTGTTTCACTATTAAACTTTCATAACCAAAACTTACTTTAAGTTTTGAGTTGATATATTACAGGGTTATTTTATGTTGAATATGTTGGTGTAAGGTTAATGTTTGACCCAAAATAATCCCAAACCAATGGATTTGTGTTAACTGTTCCTAGAAATTATAAACCAATAACATTCTGCTTCTTCCTGGTCTAGGTGACTAAGTAATTGAATGAGAATGAAACTCCCAGATTAATGGAAAGATTGATCTTCCCACTCCTGGGAAAAATTCTTTGATACTGGTAGAATTTAAAAAGGCCAGAAGCCATTCTGACTCCCTTCCATTCTGCCTTCAGAAAAGGTGATCCTTAAAAGTGATTTTGATACTAACTAGTTGCTCTAGTACTAGCTAGATATCAAGGTGTACCAGAGCAAATACAGCTTTCAGGCAAGAGTATTAAAAAATCCATCACTTAGGGGCACCTGGTGGCCCGGTCAATTGAGCACACCACTCTTGATTTTGGCTCAGGTCTTGATTTTAGGATCATGGGATCGAGCCCTGTGTTGGCTCTGCACTGGGTGTGGAGGCTGCTTTGGATTCTCTCTCCCTCTCCCACTCCACTCGTACACACACTCTCTCTCCCTCTCTCAAAAAAATTAAAAAAAAAAAATCCATCATCTAAATGTGATTTTGAAATTTATGATTGAGAATATTTTCGGTGTCTTCAAGTGAACCATAGTAGAGTTTTCTCTTTCCATTTGGAAAAAAGTCCAGCCACCGAACTTGTAACTCCAAGCATTGATGGAGCAGTGCAGTAGATTTCATAAATGGCACCATTTCTGTACTGTCTTTAGCAATGTGACTGAACAGGTCCTCTCATCAGAAGGTAGAATCTGTTTGTCCAGCCCTAAAAATTGGCTTGACCTTGTGACTCACTTGGTCAGTAGAATGCAGGTGAAATGATATTGTGCCAGTTCTGAGTCTAGGTCTCATGAGGCTTGTTGAGCTTCTGTTCTCTTTTGGACCTTTAGCTCTGCATGAGGTGAAGCCCAGGCTAGTCTGCTGATGGTTAAAGTCCATCTGGAGGAGAGACAAGTTATCCCAGGTGAGAAACAGATGATACCACCAGGAGGTAAGTGTAGGGCGGAGATGAGATCAATCCATTTATGGGTCAGGGACTAGGATGTGTATCAGAGTCCTATAACTAAGTAGAAATAGTAAGTCAGTCCCAAAAGAGAGGTGTCTGGTCCACTGATTGAGTCAAAGAGATTCAGATAGAACCAATAAAGCAAGTAGCATATTTCCCTATAGAGAAGAATATGAAGCCATAGTGAAGGAAACTAATGGCCAGGAAAACTGATTTGAGCATCAATTAGAGTTTTAATTTTGCCATTTACTGGCAGTTACAATTGCAGCTAATATTTATCAAGAGTTTTCTATGTGCATAGATAATCTTATTTAATTCAATACCCACAAAATTCCTTCTCTGTAGTTAGCATTATTATCGTCCCTTTATCGACAAGGAACTAAGGTGTAGAGAGGTTAGGAAAAATTCCTTATATCATGTAGCTAGTAACTGGGAGAGTCAGGACACAACACTAGGTCTCTGCCTCCAAATTGCCCTTTATTAAGGTCTCTAAGCTTCATTTTACTCATGTATAAAATGGGGATGTCATGCTTACTCTCAAGGTTTGGAGCAAAGATTAAACAAGATAATGCATGGAGGTATTCAATCATTAGTGCTATTATAAGTTTAATTACAGTTTTATCCTCAGAACTCCAGGAGTCTTTGGCAGGCTGCATTCTCTCTCTTGGAAACTATGCAGCTGGCTTAATGCTCACGGGATCTGGAAATCATTCTTTTTATTACAAAGAGCTTTTGGTCATCTTTTTGTTTGCAGGGAGAGTTCCTTTCCATCCTGACCTATAATCTCACAGACTGGCCAGGGGTGATTTTTCTTCTTCCCTGTGCATTCTGTTGGAAGGCCTGGCTTTGAGACACAGATTCTCTGTTAAAAGGAAAATTGGTGTTCTCCTCGGGGGATGAGAATTATCGGGACTTAAAAAGAGGTGTTAAGGAAAAATTAACACATGATAAAATGTGAAGGCAGTTATACTAAAAACAAGTTTTCTCCTGCGTATATCAGAACATATTCCTTTGGCCTTCTTTATTGATGATTATCTCTGCTTTCAGTCTTGTGTGATTAGAGAAGTCATATGTATATTCTTTTAGGACACATTCAATTCAACAGACTGGGGAGTCAAGAATATTCATAATTTAATAACCCGGCATAGTAGACATATATTCATAGGATATTAGGGTCGGAGAGATATTACTGGTAGGTGCACACATATGGGCACATTTCCATTAGGTGATCTTCCACCCACAGATAGAGGAAGGCTATTCTATTCGTGGAAGATTCCAATGAGTCAACATCTCCTTTCCTGTAACTCTCACTCATTGAACTCTGGTTTTCTGGTTTGGGAAATGCACCAGACTAGTTTCTCCATTCTGTTTTCCTGCCTCTTTAAAATGGATATACTTGGGTAATTTAAGCTCTCTCATATTTGTCTGAAAACTACTTGCCCATCTGGTTCCCAAGAGGCGTGGTAGCCATTTATTATAAGACATTACCTGTTGGTCATAATTATAAGACCAGGGCTGGACACCAGATGCCAGGTGGGCTGTCAGAGGATCTTTGGAATTGGGACTTTGTGATGTGTTAGGTTATAGCATACATCCCATAAGATGTTTTAAAAATTCTTTGTCACCATTTAAGTGTCAGGATTTTTTTAAAAAGATTTTATTTATTTATTTGACAGAGATAGAGACAGCCAGCGAGAGAGGGAACACAGCAGGGGGAGTGGGAGAGGAAGAAGCAGGCGCCTAGCGGAGGAGCCTGATGTGGGGCTCGATCCCAGAACGCCAGAATCGCCCTGAGCCGAAGGCAGATGCTTAACGACTGCGCCACCCAGGCGCCCCTAAGTGTCAGGATTTTTGCATTAACACAGACATCCAGAATTTTAGCTGTTCTTGTAAAATGAGAAGCCCTGACAACACAGGACAAGCATTTCCATATCCTCATGATTGGCTGTAGCTGAGTTCATGATGACTGCTCTGCATGGGTCTGGCACTCCCCGGTTTTCGTAGCATCCCCAGACCGCATTTGCTTTCCTCATGAATGTCACCCGCTTGAGCACTTTGAGAACCCAAGTTAGCATGCTTTGAGTGCATTTCTGTACTTGCAAGCAAAAGAGCCTTAAGCAAACTTTACATAATTCAGTGGTTATAACCCGGCTGGATACTAGAATCACCTGGCCAACTTTCGAAAATAGATTCTTGGACCAGTCTCCCTAATTATAAAATGAGAGCCTCTGAATTCTCATTTGCATCTGGAATCTCTGGATTCTCTTATGGCTGGAACATTGTCATCTCAAAAATAAAACCAAACCTCTCTAGATTAGAGCCATGGTTAATAACCCCTGATACAATTGAAGATAGAAAACATGGAATATATCACCCATTTCCTTCTGAGTACAAAATCCGTGCAAGTAGGCCAGCTTTCTCCAAGCTATGCATCTCTGGCCGCCACCTGGAAGTGTTGTAAGATGCTGTCAGGTAAGAGCTGCCAGAGGCTGGATGCTGCTCATTTGGACCTGCTTCTGCTCACTCGGTCTGTAAGCTGAGCACGAGAGGGTAGAAGGACGGGAGTGACAAGTCAGGAGATGTAAGTTGCCAGTAATTCTAAGGTGCATTCTCTTGAGATCCACCTGCGGCGCAGTGATGACGAGAAATCTTAGAACATATTCAAGGATCGGCCAACATTGTGACGGCTTAACTCAACCCGAGAGTCAGATCTAGACAGAAAGCCGCGTCTTGCTGAGCCATCTCCTTCTGACTTCTGGGTTGTAGTTTCAAAGACAGTAATTACACTCTTCTCGCAAAGCCGGCTTTAAGACCTTCTAATTCTGCTAATTAAGAAGCGCCTACCGTGCCAGTTTCAGTAGTAAATCATTTCTGGTCCTGTCTCGTTCTCATGTATCTGTGGTCTGAGAAACTTCTGTTCCTCCTATGAGACCTTCTGTTCCGTTAAGTAATGCTTATTTTCTTGGCATTTGTGCTACTGCCTCCTGCCCCTGCCTTCCCCAGACTCACAGGGTTGCCTGGCTCTCTAATTTGTTCGGCATTGCATTAATCTGAACTCCATCCTCAGCTCTACCTGAGATCTTAAAACAATCCACATACAAACCTTGCCGTCATGGTAATACAGAACACTTTCTAAATGCTTACTCTGTGGCAGGCCTTGTTTCCATTCCAGTCTTCCAGAGTCTGTGATGTAGGTGTGATTGGGTGGAGTGGCTGAGTAACAGAGGTGGTCGGGCCTAAAGCCGTCCTGTGATCTCCCATTCAGATCTCCCATTCAAGCCTTTAGGTTAATGTTCTGTACTCTCAACATGGCCATTCAGGCCTCTCACCTGACCCATTCATCCTCCTCCAGTCCTTCATTAATCATTCAAGCTTCCTGGTAGCGGTATTATTTTCTCTTTCCCTCTCTGTTTTAGGTCTTCACATAATTTTCCTGGGCCCGAAACTCCAGGTTCATTCCTCATCCTCACCAGCTTGGCTAAATCGTACTCCCCACTGAAGTCTCAAATGAAAATTACCTTCCTCTGAGAGGAAATCCTGGACCCTATGTTAATGTTTCTGTAAGAGTATTTTTCAGATCACTGATATTGGTACTGGGGGGGGAGGTGTTAAAATTTAGTTTTCAGAGATCTTCTCCGGAACAATTGAATTAGAAGGTGGGGGCCAGGCATCTGCATATAGAGCAAACATTCCTGGTGATTCTTATGAGCTATAAAGTTGGAGAATCACCCCCAGAGACTAAGTGAATTTCCTTGGTGATCTGTTGACAGCACCCATCCCTTCCCATTCAAAATAACTCACACTCAGTATATGTTTAGCATTTATGTTCCCTTTAGATTATAAACTCCAGGCACTTAATGGACCTATATCTGTTTGTATTTGTGTATCTAGCATCTAGTCTGTTGCTTGGCCTATAATTTTCCTTAGTTAAAGAGAAACATTGTATTTTTTTCTTCTTGCAGTAAATTTTATGAAGCACCTACCTACCATTCTCCAACAAATAGTGAATCTTTAGAATTCAAGGTTGAATAGTATATGGTCTCTTGGCTCAAAAAACTCCCAGTCTTATGGGGAAAACAGGCAAGAAGATACTTGATTTTAGTACTGTATTCTAAGAATGAATAGTTCCCCCCACCACTCTCTCTTTTTAGTAGTTAGCAAGCATAATGATGGAAGTAAGAGCTCCATATATATAGGAAAGATGAGACCTAATCCAGCCTGGAAGGCTCAATCTATGAGGGCTTCCTGGAGGAGGTGACATGTGAGTTTATCCTTTAAAAAGTAGACACCTGAGGGGCACCTGGGTGGCACAGCGGTTAAGCATCTTGCCTTTGGCTCAGGGCGTGATCCCGGCATTATGGGATCGAGCCCCACATCAGGCTCCTCCGCTATGAGCCTGCTTCTTCCTCTCCCACTCCCCCTGCTTGTGTTCCCTCTCTCGCTGGCTGTCTCTATCTCTGTCAAATAAATAAATAAAATCTTTAAAAAAAAAAAAGTAGACACCTGAAAAAGAGGTGTAGAAAGGGTATTTTAAGGAGAGAAACCTGAGACAGCATAGTATGCCTTGGGGACCTGTGAGTAGTTTGGTGCTGTTCAGTGTAGGGTATCAGTCAGAGACTATAAGAACCAGATCATGAAGTCTAAGGACTTTGCATTTTATTGTGAAAGCCACTGGGACATAGTGAAGACCTCTGTCCATAGACATTTGTAATTAAGGTCAGGTTTCTATTCTGCATCTTTGTTATTATGAAATAAATTTTTGGTGCTACTGATTAAATTGAGCTAATAAAGGGTGATTGATTTCTATGTGCATACATTTATACATTCATTCAGCACATATTTATTGAACATATACTAGGCATAGTCCCATATTTTATTTATTACTCAAAATGTCCTTGTTAATTAGGTGGCATTTTTTTCCATTTGTCTGTTGGCGCTCAATGAGATTTAATTACTTGCTTAAAACAATAGAAATATTTAGTAACAGAACAAGTGTTCTATTCCTGACCTCTTTCAAGTTTCATTCTACTTTTGTTTGGCTCAGCAATGCTTAGAATTCACTTATTTGGTCACTTAATATTTATCGATACCTCTTATGGGCCAGGTTAATATTCTAGCGGCTAATAAGAGTACAGAATTGGAGAAAAGAAAAAAAATCTGCTCTTTTGACATTTAGATCTTACTTGGTATCTAGAACTTTTACTACGGAACTGATTCCTACTGACCCTGCTATCCCTTCTCAAGTGTAGGGCTGAAGGAGTCCTGGGGTAGCAAGTGGCATCAGGGAAGTCCCTTCTCTCTCCCGTACCCAGCCTGGTTTTCCAAGGGCAGTCATGAAAGGTAAATACTAGCCTTGGCAGAAAGGGTTAGAAGGAAGGGTGAGGCTTCCCCCTTGATTTGAAGAGAAGAGAGGGGAGAAGGTTATACAATAATAATAAAATCTGTTAACTACTAAACATTTATTGTTAAAGCAAGGAAGGTGTCCTGATATTTGGTAGAAGAATCATTTAAGAGCCCAAAAGAAAAGTGCCCTGAAACATAAATCTTTGCTAAAGCGCTGCTGGCAGATCACCCATCATTCTGGGGAGAGTTAAGCTTAATTATCTGTAGGAATAGCCGACATTCTGGTTGCAGGTTGTCCGTAGTGAATGTTTAATCCGATTGCTGCTTCTGCTCTGTGAAGAGGGTACCTCTCCAACCTCAGTGATCTCTTTTAGATAATAGGGCAAATCCCGCCCAACATTCCCACCTCCTTGACTTGTTAAGGTCAGTGAAGCTGATGTATATGAAAATGTTTTTAATAGTTGCCTGGTACTTTTGGAGACAGGCGAGGGATAGAAAAGGAGTAACGATTGTTTCACGTAGATGAAAAGTATGGGGGGAAATTGACTCAAAGCCTGAGAAAGCACTGAAACCAGATTGGATCTGTGACCTTGGTAGTGCGAATCCGGGGGCTTCTTCCTAGATTGTTTCAGTTGCAGTGGCTCAATTGCTAATACCTGCCAGACTCTGGAACTCTCTCTTTTAAATTCTAAATTCAGGGGAGCCAGGTCTGATGAGTGATACTTGAAACCACCCTGGTCCAGTCCACCGTGGCCAGAGTCACGGGTGGTGGAGTTCAGCATGGCTGCTAGCAGCCAACACCCTAAATAGAGGGAATCATACGAGAATAGACAAAATCCCAAAGATATCCACTATAACAGGGAACAGAGATTATGAGAGGCTCCAGCAAGGGAGCCACTATGTGAAGACCACCGCTCTCATACCTGATGATGAGAAGTCCTTTAAAGTGTTTGGTTTGCCTGCATAGATCTTAACATGCAACCTGTGGAATTTCCCGATCAGCTTTTAGATGCGTTTTAAATCAAACTTCTCTCTGTAAACTTCTATTAATAGCGCTTGCCAGGGGTGAGATAAAATGAGGAAGCACGAAGTTGCCTGTTTAGCATAACAGATTATCTCAAATATGCTGAGAAGAATAAGTAGGAAAGGGGAGTTAATGAATCGTCACAGTATAAAAATCATGTTGGTTCTAAAATATAGATTTTGTTTATCTTTGAGATTGCCATTTCCTGGAGGTCTTTCAAAATAACCGACAAGCTGATAGAAAATACCCTGCTCATAATTAGCAGGGAAATGCACTCCCAAGATGGTAGTTAGCAGTGCAGGTCCTGCGATGTTAGAACTGCTCAAGCTTGGGCTCTCTAATGTGTTAAACGTGTGACCTTTGTCAAGTATCTTAATGCTGTAAGACTCGCATTGTCATCTGTGAAATGAGATTGATAAATACTGTGTAGTGGGGTCGTGAGGATGAAATGAAATGACATCATCAGAGTGCTTAGCACGATTTCGGGCATGTAGTAAAGCCTTAATAAATGGCAGCCTTGTTGTGTTGTGATCATTATTACCTTTCTGTTATTTTCTAATCCCATGATTTTTAAGGTACAAAATAATAACTCGCTAAAAAAGTCAAAATTCACTGCAGTTACTTTATGGAATAACACCAACAATTAAAAGAAATGAGCTACATTTGCATGTATAAGCATAGACAGATCTTAAAAACATAAGGTTGAGGGGAAGGACCATTCAGAATATCATCTCAATAACACTACGAACACACAAATGTATAAAATAACTCTTGTGAACACAGTTTGCATTAGACATTGTTATTTGCCTCCCCAATATTTATTTTCTTCTTCCTGGTTACTAAGCTATTCCACGGCGCTCGTTGTGGTGTGGCCTTTTCTTTACTTTTTTCACAAATCAATCTCTAATATCTTTTTCTGTAGGCGTCTCCTCCTGAAAAATGTGTGAATGTTTCGTTAGGGTAGATTTCTAGCAGTGGAAGTGCTGGCCCACACTGCATCATCTTCAAGTTTATTGGGTATTTCTTGATTACTTTCCAAATTATACTCCTATCAGAGATAGGTGAGTTCTTGCTTTTCATCATCTTTCTCAGCATTGTTGTTAACAGACTTACCAAGTTTTGCCAGTGTGATTGGTGTGAAGCAGTATCATGTTTTAAAAAATATTTAATGTTGGGACACCTGGGCGGCTTAGTTGGTTAAGGGTCTGATTCTTGGTTTTGGCTCAGGTCATAATCTCAGGGCTGTGAGATCGAGCCCCAAGTTGGCCTCTGTGCTCAGTGTGGTCTGCTTGACGATTCTCTCCCACTACCCCTCTCCCAGCTCCTGCGTGTAGGCAGATGCTCGCTCGCTCTCTCCAAAATAAATAAATCTTTAAAAAATATTTAATGTTTTCTTTAAAAATACTAAGCTCAAATCTAGTTACAATTTTAAAGGATTCATTAATATATCTGATAATAACATATTTAGGCATTTAGAACATGTTTCTAGTATTTTATAATGGAATTTATTATCTGTACTTATTAGTTTAGCCCTGGGTTCTTTATCGATTTTTTTTTTTTTTTTGGATGATATTTTTAAGAGCCACTTTCGGTTCACAGGAAAACTGGGACATAGGTCGGTATTTCTCATATATCCCTTTACCTCTACATGCATCACCTCCGTCATTATCAACATCCCCCCCAGGATGGTATGTTACAATTAATGAACCCGCAATGACACATCAGATGTTTTATCACCTAAATTTCATAGTTTACATTAGTGTTCACTCTTGTATATACAGTGGGTTTGGACAAATACATAATGGCATATATCCATCATTATAATGTCAGGCAGAGTGTTTTCACTGCCCTTAAAATCCTCTTTGCTCCTTCTCTTTACCTCAACCCTTGGAAAACACTGATCTTTTCACTGTCTCCATAATTTTGCCTTTTCCCAGGTGCTACCTGTCCATAGTCCCAGCGAGTTGGGAGGCTGAGGCATGATTGCTTGAGTCCATGTTTTGTGGGCTGTAGTGTGCTACGCCGACCAGGAATTTGCACTAAGTTGTGCATCGATATTGTGACCTCTCACGGGTATCGTCTATGAAGGGATGCCTAAGGAGGTTAGGCTGCCTCAGGAGGGATGAACTGGGCCAGGTTGAAATGCAGCAGGTCAAAACTCCTGTGCTGATGGCCACTTTTTTTTTTTTTTAATTTGAGTTTTCTTGGGGCAGCTGGGTGGCTCAGGCAGTTAAGCATCTGACTCCTGGTTTTGGCTTAGGTCATGATCTCAGGGTCGTGGGATTGGGCCCCACATTGGGCTCCATGCTGGGTGTGGAGCCTGCTTGAGATTCTCTCCCCTGCCCTCACACTCACTCTCTCTCTCTCTCTAAATAAATAAATAAATAAATAAATAAATAAAGTTAGTTTAAAAAAATATAACATGGGTTTTCTTGTTTATTAGATTGAACATCTTTTCATACTTGGGCAATTTTAGCTTTTGTTCTTATTAACCTACTGATTCATATCTTTTATCCATCTATTACTTTTCTTTTATACATATATATATATTTTTTAAGGATTTTATTTATTTATTTGACAGAGATAGAGACAGCCAGTGAGAGAGGGAACACAAGCAGGGGGAGTGGGAGAGGAAGAAGCAGGCTCATAGCAGAGGAGCCTGATGTGGGGCTCGATCCCATAACGCTGGGATCACGCCCTGAGCCGAAGGCAGATGCTTAACCGCTGTGCCACCCAGGTGCCCTCTTTTATACATATTTTAACAATTTTTAGCTTATCCAGATGTGCTTATGATTATTAGCATTGTAAATATCTTCTCCCTATCTGCTTGAGTTTTAATGATTTTATGATGTTTTTATACAGATATTTTTAAATTCCAAAATAGTCAAATTTATCCAGTTTTTTTAAAGGATTATAAGTTTTTCTGTATTTATTAAACAGATCCTTTTCTACTCTAGATCTAAATTTTCTTCTAAAAATTAAATAAGTTGCACTTCAACTATAGGTTCTCTACTGATGTGGACTTTATTTTCATCCATGATTAAAGGCGGGGAACACAACATTATTTTTGTACATATGAATAATCAGTTGTTCCAGCACCATCTCTTATATGTTCCCTCTTCTGTTCCATTGTTCTGTTAGTCTGTGTCTGGTCCCACAGCACATTGACATCGTTATTATAGCTCCATAGTACCTTCTGACAGCTGAGAAGGCGAGCTACCCACATTGATCTTCTTTAGGAGTGTTTTGGCTGTAATTGATCATGTACTTTTCCACGACAATTTTAGAATCCCTTTGCTATTGTCATAAGGAACTATGCAGGCATTTCGATTGTAATACCTTTGAATTTATAGATTAATTTGTCAAGAATCAATATATCTTTGTGATTTTGCATTTTCCAGTCTCTGTATATATGTCATGTCTCTAGTTATTTAGATTTTATTTTGTGTCTTTTAACAAAGTTTATATATATATATATATATATATTTTTTATTTTTGCAAAGGTCTTAGCATATCTTTGGCTAGTGCTACATATTTTATAGTTTTCATTGTTACTTTGACATTTTTAAGTTATACATTTCTAATTGTTGATGTGTGGAAATGCTATTGAATTTTGTGTACTGAATTTATATTTAGCCATCTTACTGACTTCTCTTACCAGTTTAATAATTTGTGTATTTGGATTTTCTATGTAGACGATTGTGGCTCAGGATAAATACCAGTTTTGTTGCTCCCTTTCCAAACATATCTTTATTTTTTCACGTGATGCTTTCTTGGTCAACACCTCAAGTACGGTGCTAACACAGTGGATGTCTTTTTACAGCTCCTCTAGTCAAGACTTCTGAAAATGTCAGTTCTTTGCTAGTCTGCTTTGCTGTACTTCCGACTACCTGTTTCTTTTTCCCTCTTGGTGGACCCGACTTGCCCAGGAAGGGCAAGTTAAACACCAAGGCTCCTAGATTGCTCTGAACCTCTCTACTCAGAGCATCAGGGAAGAACCTCCTTTTGCAGTCCAAGATTGTTGATTTCAGAATTTCTTTTGTAGCAGTAATGCTAAGGAAAACCAGACAAATCAGATGGATAGTGACCGACATGATGCAAAATCCAAATCCACAGAAGCTGGTGGAAAAGAAGCACCCCCAAATTTTTCAGTAATCACAAACTCATGTTATACACACTTACCCTTCTTGGCCTCATTCATTGCTTGTAGCACAAACCGTGATGCTGTAATTGGTGCAGCCTCATTACATCTTCATCCCTAGAGGCCCAGTGGAAGGTTAGCTCCATAGGGGTTGAAATGGGGAGAGACATTGTTTCCCCCAAAACCTCCAGAGAGGTTTGTCCTGAACAGAGGTAAATAGGCAGATAGAAGAGGTCCACTTCAAATGCTATGCTTCCAGCTCCTCTGCCCCTTTCCTAACACATACTCTTGTTAAGGCGGCCATGTTGCTTTTGTCAGAAGACTATACAGAGCCTCCAACCTCAGCCTTCTCGTCTATCCTGTTTTCAGTCTGACATCACTGGCAATATAAAATAACATTTTAGATCTCTGTTGTCTTACATATTCTAGGATTGTAATAGTAGAAATATAAAATCCTCCCTTTTTCTGAAATTTGTTTGACAGTTATACATATCACTTTTCATAGAAGATATCAAATATTTGATTTTTATTTCATACTCCCTCTTCATTTTTTAAAACCTAACAACAATGGAATAAAATTTTCAGGATTTACTTTGTGCCTAATCTAAATTCATACGTGATAACTACAGAAGGATTCAACTCAAGGTTAGCTTTAGGTCATTTGAAATAAAACTCTCTCTGATAAAGCTCCTAATTACTTTGTTTATGTTACTGATTTATTATATCTTTATCAGTTCCACGGGACCATGTGGTAGACCTTTGACTAGTTGGAAGTCAACTAACCAGAACTTTTAAATTACTAAGTTCTACTTTGGAAAATAGGAAGAAAACAAACCGATACAAAAAATTTGGTTTTCAAAGGGTATCTAGAGAAATACCTTAGATAAAACAAAAACCCAATATTCTATGTTCTGTACACCCAAATTTGCATTTCTGGATCATAAAAAGTAAAGATGATATGATGTCTGTCTAAGAATAGTTAGGATCATCATCATCATCATCAATATTACATTCTTCTATTAAGGCTGGAAAATAAGCTAATTTTAAGAAGTGCAGTGTTGATTATTAAAAAAGAAACCTCAAACATCTTAGTCAATGAGTTTTACATTAGTGATGGAATTCAATTATCCAGCACCAATGCCCTGATACACGCCAGTTTATAGAAATTTTACTGTATTCTGCTAATCGCTTGCAGGAAAATGTATGAAAGTAAACCAAGGGTGAAGTTGACATTATGTTTACACACTGAAATTTGAATATGTGTCTCTTGGTTGTCGCAGTGATCACTTTATTCTCACAGACATTTTTATAGCTTTATGTGTCAGAACCATTATTATTTTGGAGGAAAATCAAATATTAATATTTTTTAAAGCTCATATTCAGTCTTCAGTGCTAATATGTCCAGCTCCTTTACCATCTTAAACCTCTGTCAGGGGGCGCCTGGGTGGCGCAGCGGCTGGGCGTCTGCCTTCGGCTCAGGACGTGATCCTGTCGTTATGGGATCGAGCCCCACATCAGGCTCTTCCACTATGAGCCTGCTTCTTCCTCTCCCACTCCCCCTGCTTGTGTTCCCTCTCTCACTGGCTGTCTCTATCTCTGTCAAATAAATAAATAAAATCTTAAAAAAAAAAAAAACAAAAAAAAAAAACCCAGAACAGAAGTCCTAGCCAGGGCACTTAGGCAAGAAAAAGAAATAAAAGGCATCCAAATCAGAAAGGAAGAAGTAGAATTATCTCTATTTGCAGATGATACGATCTTATATATTGAAAAAAAAAAAAAAACAAAAAAAAAAAACCTCTGTCAGAACGCCGGCTTTGATTGCTTACTCATTTAAATCTTAATCCTTGGGGTTTGATCTGTGCCTTAGAGCACAGAAAGGATTTTTATTTTATTAGCAAAAAAAAAAAACAAAAAAAAAAAAACCAAACCCACAAAAACAAAACAGGATTAAAGCAGTGCTTTGGGTGAGTCTATACAAAATCCTCACCAGTGAGTTTAAATCTTTGAAGGCCTTTTGTTCATCTGATGGACCACTTCTCAAAGGTAGGATATTTCGAGTCTGCCTTTAAGTAACATTTATTAATCAAATCTATCAAATAGAATATTATGGCCCAAAGTCATAGCTCTACATTCTTTAGGCCAGTCTGTATTTTGGATTTAACCACAAGATGTATCTAATAAGCAACATTCTATATTTAAAAGATTTTCTTCTTCCCAATGCATAATTGGTTTTTTTAAAAAAAAAAATCTGACATTTCTCATTACTATATTAAATTAAATTATGCCCTAAGTTCCAAAGTTCAGCACTATCAGTGTTATCTTGCCACAAAGCTAGGTTTTTGTTTCCTGTTACTTAGCCAACATTTTATGAAGCAGTCAAAGTTTACCCACTTAGAACCTCTGTGGCCTATGTTTCTAACTCCCCACTTCCAACCATTCATAGAAACTTCAAATAGCAGAGTTGTTTACAGAGAAGAAAACTAAGGGCTGGAAAGGACATTGCATACATTGGCTGATACTTAGGTCACCTTAACCTGATCACCAGACACAGATAAAATGCAAACTTTAAATTTCTTCCTTTCCGAAGACTACATTCATCCCAGTATGGGAACGAAAGGTAAATTTGAATTTGGGGTTGTTGATTCATACGACATTTAAATCAGGGGACTGTCTTGGACTGCAAAGGCCTCTTCTATATAAAGAATTATTGTTTTTCTCTTTTCACATGTTTCGCACCAAGTTTATCTGGAAGCAATTTTACAGTCAGATAATTACATTCTGTAATATCTCCAGTGTGTCTCTGAACCAATTGCAGTGAGAAGTATGGTGAGAAATGAAAGCCCCCTTGTTTTTCACAGCTCCTTAAAAGCGCTTCAAGGGCCCATGCCAGACCCTTGGACAAATTATTTATGCAAGGAATACATATGTAGATAGATGGTAGATTTTAAGTATAATCCCTTGGAAATAACCAAGTCTGAGCACTGTCAGTGTTTCCTATGTCAGCAAAATGACAGATTAATATAGCCTACCTTGGACTTACTCTGACACTTTGTCTCTCTACCTGCAGGTATCTGAGACTATCTCTCTCTCCCTCTCTGTGTAAATAGAGATATCTACATATTATATATTAACCTATATATAGATGATATAGATTTATATCTATCTCTACAGATAGATATATATCTATATCATATATGCTGTAATCTAGATACTTAAAATGTTAAAAATCTATTCCGAATTTTCATTCCTGCCGAACCTCCCCCACTATGACAACTACAACATATTTTAAGGGTTCCGCATATAATAGTCTGAGTAACTGTTTTAATTATTCAGAATGCCATGTCCATGGAAAGTATGTAACCCCATGACAAACATTATAGTCCAGCAAAATCAATAATCAGTGTAACTGGTGGGAAAATCTCAGAAATATTATTTGTACTCTCCAAAGTTGACTAATTATGCTCTTTAAGGTAGCTGTGGAGGAGATTTAAAACCAGGACCCTTGAGGAAGGGCTGATGAAACTGGAAATATTTTACCTGACAAAGAAGCAGTTGAATATCCTTTAAACCAAACCCTAGTCCACATCCTGCGTCTGCTGTTTATCAGATGTAACACTAACAAAACACCCAAACGGTCTGATCTCAGCTCCCTCACGCTCTGTGCTTTAGAGAGCTAGTAGTATGGAGGTAAAAAAGGATATGTCTGTAAAAGAGCTTGGTTAAGTCTAAACCTGTTATACAAAAATACAGAGTGGCCGCTGTTATTTTATTACTGAAGAATATTTGCATAAAGAGATACAATCTGGGAATCTTTTAATTAGAGGGATTTGAAGTTCCTCAATCCAACTATCCTTCCAAAGCTTGACTCCCCTCTGGGGTTTGGGGGAAGCTACATTGTTTCGAGTTCTAAAAGTGTGCTGGAGGATTTCAATTACACACTTAAAACTGAGAATCTAAAACATAAAACTCAGTAACAAAAAGTACAGTTAAAATATATTTTTTTTCTCTGTTATGGTCAGTTTAAGGAACAAGGAAGAGAGAAGTAACTATACAAGGGAAGGAAAAGTTATGAAGTATTATTAAGAGATACATTTTTTAAAGAGCACAAGAGGATGGAACAAGAGACAGAGTGACATGGAGTTAGAAGCAAAGGTGAGAGCATGTGGCTAGTTCCATGGCCTACATTTGAATAGTTGTTCTGGCATTTCTATCGACGTGATTTGGAGTAGGTTAGATTTTTGGTCTTAATTTTTTGATTTGTAGAATGGGTAAAATACTACCTACCTCACAGGGCTATTAGGAAAATTAAATTGTCTAATTTTTTACTGAGATACAATTGACATATTATATTAGTTTTATATCATTTTAGACAACACAATGATTCAGTATTTGTATATATGTCAAAATGATCACCATGATAAATCTGGTTGACATCCATCACCACAGTTACAATTTTTTTCTTGTGATGAGAACTTTTAAGATCTACTCTCATAGCAACTTTCAAATATACAATACAGTATTATTAGGTATCATCACCATAACTAGAATATATATAATAATATATATAGTCACTTATAACTGAATGTTTGTACCTTTTGAGCTCCTTCACCCATTTTGCCCAGTCCCCCACCTCCCACCTCTGGCAACCATCAGTGCATTCTATCTATGAGTTTGTTTGGCTTTATTCATTTGGTTGTTAGATTCCACATATAAGTAAGATCAAACAGTATTTGTCTTTCTCTTTCAGACTTATTTCACTTAGCATAAAGCCCCCGAGGTCCATCTATGTTGTTGCAAATGGCAAGAGTTCCTTTTTTATGGCTAAGCAGTGTTCCGTTGTCTATATAGGCCACATTGTGTTTAACCATTCATCCATTGATAGACACTTAGGTTGTTTCTGTATTTTGGTTATTATAAATAATGCTGCAGTGAACATGGGGATGCATATATCTTTTCAAGTTACTGTTTTATTTCTATCAGATAAATAGCCAGAAGTAGAATTGCTGGATCATATGGTAATTCTATTTTTAATATTTTGAGGAATCTTCATACTGTTTTCCATAGCAGTTGCACCAATTTACATTCTCACCAACAGTGTACCAAGCTCCCTTTTCCCCACATCCCCACCAACACTTGTTAATACTTGTCTTTTTGATAACAGTCATCCTAGCAGGTTTAAGGAGATATTTCATTGTGCTTTTGGTTTGCATTCCCCTGATGGTTAGTGAGCATTTCTTCCTTGATTTTTGTGTATTTTTTCACATATTTATTGGTTATTTTTGTATCATTTTTGGGAAAATGTCTATTCAGATCTTCTGTGCATTTTTTAATAGGATAGTTTTTTTATTTTGTTTTGTTTTGCTATTGAGTTGTATAAATTACCTAAGTTTAAAGTGCTTATCATGGTAATAGGTACATTGAAAGTATTAAATGCATGAAAGCTATTACTATTATATAGTCAGATAAAAAGGAAAATTAAGATAAGTCACTTGGAAATAGAGCAAAACCTTCATTGCCTAATGTCTTCAGTTTTGTAGTTGTTTTGGATATTGTGTCAAAAAGTCTTTAAAGTTGAATTTGCCTTCCTTGCAACTCTAGGCATAACTTAAATTATCAGCTCTTACTAGTTACCCTGAAAGTGAGGATAAAAGATCACTTATGTCTCATTTACAGGAAACAGAACAACTTTTTCCGTGTTTCACTTGTGGATACAATCTGACAGTTTAGTAGTAAAACCAATCTGTATATTTTCAATTTAGTAATTCACAATTTAATGTTATTAGCTAATTTGATCGATTATTTTTGGCAGTGTTCAGGAAAATCTTATATTCAGTTTTTACTACATATTTCTGTAGAAATGTTAAATTAAGCAAAAGCACCACAATACAAGATCTAATGTGCACTTCAAATTGAACTTCCGGTGGCAGCAGTAATAGGATAGAACCCAAGGGTAACAAGAAAAAAAATGCCGCTGAGCTCGCTCCTCCTCTCCTAGGCCTGTGAATGTAACAGCCTCAGGCACTGAGGTGTGTCAGCAGTATTTCTGCAGGAACTTCAGTTAACAGCTACCCCAAGAGTCTGAATCAGTTATGAATATGACCCATGTGTCAAAAAGTAAAGGTCACAAGTCACTTACTCCTCCTGGCATAGAAAGACCTGGTAGAAGGGGAAAAAAGGGTCTTGGAAGCATATTTTCTTAACATGTAAAGATTGTGCCTTTGCAAACATCCGAGATATTTTTGGATGGAAGATGGAAATTTACTAAAAGAAATGTGGAAATTTTTATTGAAAACAGTCTATAGTCTTAGACTAAAACTTTCATTTGTTTGGGAGAAGGGGGGACCTTCTACCCTGGTTCATTTGGTGTCAAATTAAATCCATATTTTCATGCTGTGCGACTGGGATAGTGCCATCTATTAAATTAAGTGGAAAATTCGGCAACTCCCTAGTTCAGCACATCATGGTCACGAAGTTGGCCTAGCTCTGTGGAATAGCTGGAGCAGAGCCCTTTAAACATTCTGTTTAAAAAGAATGGAAATTATCCAAACATTCAACCATAGTAAAGAAGCATTCTTTCACTCACTTGATGAAATACAATGTATCCATTTAAAACAATATTAAATTTCCACATTCATGCTCGTTATAATAAGGCTAAGGGTCAGGGTTCAGAAGTGTGCTGTAAGTACGCACTTAAATAAATAAAAAGTCTTTCGAACAAACATCCAAAATTTGCATGGAAAAAACAATTGGAAGAACAGATACCAAAATGCTGGCCTTTTCGATATTGGGGATATAGGATTTATATCCTTCCTTCTAGTCTTACGAATTTTTGCCAAATTTCTATCATGTACCTATAAAGTTTCTTTAAAAAATATCCTCCTTAAGAAGTTTGATGTGATAAATGCTAATTGCATGTGTATGGGTACTGGCCAGGCCCTGTGCTGAGGTACAGAGAAGAGTGGGACACAGATCCCACCCTGGAGGGGCTAGCACTCTGAAAGACAAGGCAGACAGTATAATGCAGGTGCAGATTGTCCAGAGAAAGGAGTGATCTACTGGAAGGGAAGGGGAGCTCAGGAAGGGGCTGAGAAGTTAGCAGGACAGTATCTGAAGTAAAATGGGTCAGGCACAGGGGGCAGGCAGTGCAAATGCACAGGTAAGAGCATTCTTTATATGATTGAGAAAAGCCAGGCTGGAGCGGGACGAGTGAAGGCAAAAAGTACTAGGGGTAAGTGTTGAGTTAGGACATTGTATGGACTTCTACTCTGAGTGAGATCATGAGCCAATGGAGTGTTTTAATCAAAGAAAAGACCTTTTTGGAGCACTGTTTTAATGGGAATCTTTGGACACCTATGTTGAGAATAGACTCTAGGGACAAAGGTATTAAGTACAAGTTAGGATGCTGGGACAATGATCCAGGTAAGAGATAATGATGATTAAAACAATGAAAATAGCAAGTGGAGGACCTTGGGGTGGTCAGATTCTGTATGTATTTTCCAAGTAAAGCCAAGAGATTTCTGACTCATCCACCAGGATAAACTGAGGCACCAAGAATGATGCTAAGGATTTCAATTCAAGGTCACCAAGAAAGGGAACATCAATAGAGAAGGGAAGAAGACTAAAGACCAAACCCCAGGGCACTCCGACATCGAGATGGTGAGGACAAGAGGAAGAACAAGAAAAAGAGACTGAGAACAAAAGAAGAGGAGAAATCCAGAAGAGTGTAGACCCATGTTCTAGAAGCAACTGAAGAAAGTACATCAAATAAGAGGGTGTGACCGACTGTGTCAAATGCTGCCAATCCAAGTGGAAACCCCTGGGCATCTTGACAGAGCAGTTTCAGTGCAGTGGCAGGGCGAAAGCTGCAGTAGATAGGTTTAAGAGTGGATGGGAGAGTAATAATTGGAAAAGCAAGTATGGACATCTCCTTTGAAGTGTCAAGGAGACATTTCCTTCAAACCTCCCTGAAATGTTGCTGTGACATTGTGCCATACCTCGTGGGAAATATAACAGCCTAAGACAGGAGAAATTACAGCTTGTTTGGACGTGGTTGGGAGCAATCCAGTAGACTGAAAATTCGATGATAAGGAGAGAACCGGAGAAGTGCTGGAGTGATGTCCTTGGGTGAGTGAGGGTGGGGGGTTACCTAAGTGCAAGCATCTGTTTTAGGTAAGAGCATGGGCGCTTCTCCTGAGCTGTTGTGAGGGAGGACAGACCGTGAGTGCCTGATGCTGGGAGGTAGGTAAATGCAGTGGTGGGAGTATGTGGAATTGTTCTGACTGCTCCTGTTTTCTCGGTCAATGGGAGGCAAGGCCATCAGCTGGAAATGAGGTTGAAGAGATGATGAGGGTTTGAAGAGAGAGGTGAATGTATTAAATCAGAGAGAGAATGACTGGACCAGGGGGACATAGTGTAATTAGTAATTAACAACACCACGTGCCCGCTGAGGTTCACTGTCACTAAGTGGGAGTGGAACGAGTCTGTGTGGTGGAGTGCTTCAGCAGCCTCACGTCTACAGCCTCTTTCAGCTGCCTGGGTGCAGCTGGGGAGTAGCTGGGGGTTACCCTACGTTGTAGCTTTGCCAAGAATTTCTGTTGATAGAAGGTGGGCGAAGGAGTTGAAGGTGCATGCAAGGGGCTGAAGATCATGATTAGTCATGGGATTTAAACTGCAGAAGGAGTGAGAGGACATCAACATGACGCTTCATGCTCCCTCCCAGGCTAGGGCTGCATGCCGGGGCACAGATATTCTCATGTGCACAGCAACAGGAAAGCAAGAAAGCAACAGATTTCTTACTCTATGGTCACTAACCTTACTCACCTTGAAACTGGGTCTCATCTTCTGAGAACAAGTCTTTGGAGATTCTGATGGCATTGCTGGTGCTTCAGATATATCCTCCTATATCA
The DNA here is from genome assembly GCF_017311325.1 of Ursus maritimus. NCBI lineage: Eukaryota > Metazoa > Chordata > Mammalia > Carnivora > Ursidae > Ursus > Ursus maritimus. The sequence continues at coordinate 22,464,457 of NW_024424786.1, forward strand.
TTTCTTTTTTAAAAATATTTTATTTATTTGAGAGAGAGAGAGAACACAGCGGCAGGCAGAGGCAGTGGGAGAAGCAGGCTTCCCACTGAGCAGGGAGCCCGACGTGGGGCTCAATCCCAGGACCCCGGGAGGATGACCTGAACCAAAGGCAGATGCTTAACCAACTGAGCCACCCAGGACTCCGTTAGGAAACAATGATAGTTATTGCTCACAGGGCTCAGCTGATAACCCCATACTGGTCAAAGTAGCGTATAAATTCCCCTGAAGCCCAATAAACATTTTCTGGGACCATCTAATTACTTTTCGTAATTGTGTTAAATAGGCAGTTTCATTTTGTAAGTTTATTTTCAAAAAAAAATTCTTATAAGGCATTAAAGACTAATGCCTTAGAGAAAATTCAGGACATCTTTTCTCCAAATTATTTCAGGGCCTTTCATAGTTTAAATCATCTGTGCTTATATTAACACCTGCTTCTAAAGAAGAGAAAACAAAAACACAGATAGCATGCAGGTGCGTGTGCATGCACACACACACACACACACACACACACACAC